>NW_027459425.1:0-250000 GCF_050624435.1 Tenrec ecaudatus
GACCGTTGACACGTTTGCGAGATTGGGAATAATGTTGCAAGGGCCATCTGTGTATTTGTATCTATTTATGCGCTTGCTTTTAATTGCTTATATCCTTCATTTCCTTTTCTTTCCTTGTTAGACTCAGTATGATCCCCTTCTGCCCATCCTCTAGCCTCACAACCTCTGTGTCTGATGTGCCAGGATCTCACCAGAAGCCTTAACACCAAGATTCTGAGCCCTGACTGACCATTCTGACCATCCAGGGAATTGAATATTCCGGAGCACACAGAAGATGAAGTTATCAAAACTCCTTAGGCATAACCGAACAACTGGAGGGAGTGCTTTATTGGGCTGGGGGGCTGGGGATTATAGTTGTGAAGGACACCAAGAACAATTGTCATTACCTAGACTGTAAAGACTATGTTCGACATCCATGCTGGTGAGTAGCAGCTGGATTTCAGAAGCTCACAAGTGGCCATCTAGGTGGCAAGTATTGTCACCCTCACTCTGGAGGAAAGAGTGGTGAGTGGACCACATGAACATTAGACTTCATGACTCTGAGCACAGAATAACTAGATGATCTCCAACTATCAATTCCAACTTCTTTGAAAGGGATCACATCCAAAGGTCCTAGATAGTGAAGCAAAATTCACAGTCATAAAAGAGACCAGGCTTATTGGCTGGATAGGGACTAACAGAACCTCTGAAACGATGGTCCTTATTCACTAAGTTTGAAAATGAACTCCTACCTGTGGTTCAATATTCAGCCAAATAATAGATTGGTCTATAATGGGAGCAATTACACAAGTGAGGCACGCAAACCTGAAAACAGCAAACCATTTGATCTCAAAAGGGCAGTATTAATCCAAGGCCCAAGTTCAGAAGGGTAGGAAGAGAGGAGGAAGGGAAACAGAAGACATAAGTAGGGAGTGGAACAAGTCATATTATATTGTGGAGATTGCAATAAGTGGCATAAAACACAATGGGTATGAATTGTTGAATAAAAAACTGATGATCTTGGTAAACCTTCACCTAATTCACAATAAAAACTTATGAGAGAGAAAAAAATCCAAGCACCTAGGCTGCATTCCAGGCCAATAAAATCGGACTCAGTGGAGATGGGACAAAGATGTCTTTTGGACAGCTCTCTGGCGATCCCAATGAGCACACAGGCTGATACCCACCATCTGGAAACTATGGGGTAGCTGCTTCTCCGGTAATGCCTCGGGGGAGCGCTTGGGTCCCTTAAAGAATGCGGGATGATGAAGGGGCAAAGGTCATCAAACCTCACCCACAGCTTTACACTGGGGGGCTGCTCTCTGAGGAATGTGGGAAGGGTCCACTTGCATGCTGTCTCTGTGCAGCAGATCCAACAGACTCAACACCTTTCCAAAGCTGGCAAGAAAGTCCGAGAGACTAGATGTGGGCACCACGCTGTGAGTTTCCCAGAAGGCACGAGACAGATCGAGAGCAGTCACAGGAACACAGACTCCTCCGGAAATGCCGCCATGCGCAGAACATGCATCTCTAATTTCATTTCACACTGACTCAAGCATTCAGTCCTTTTTACGAAAACCCAGCTTCTCATTACAGTAACCGGTTTAAAATGACAATCTTCTGTTGAGCAAGTCTAAGAAATGACCTTCCTTTATTTTACATGGTATAAAAATTCAGTTTCCTAGGCCGATGGGCTCTAGGGACAGGTGTTTTTATGTACTAGACATGGCTTTCAAAGTTCTTCAATTGCCTAAATTAATAACGACTTTTTTCCTTTGGCTTTTCTAAGGGACACATTAATTTCAATCTTTTTCTAAGGAAGTGAATCTCTAGCTATCTCATTTGGATAACTTTCTGCCTTCAGAGTAGAATTTGAAATAATCTGCAAGGTTACCCCTTCCCCACCCTGCCCCAGCAGCCCAGCCTCTTTCTTCCTTCCAGCCTCCAGCCACCGGGGTTTGGTTGGGAAAGGAGATGCAGAAGGGAGTCTCTGGATTTTTCTATCAAAAGGTTGGCCACAACCCCCAGTAGACCAAATGTAATTCATTATGGTGGGTTTTGGTTTTACTACATTAAGAGTTATCCTTAGGGAAATTACAAACAAACAGAAATAGGAAGACTTTATATTTTATTAACGGATGTACTGCTCAGTCTCATTATATTTTAAAAGACAAAGTATAAAAAAAAAATCTGGCTCCATTTAAAATGTCCTGACTAGCAGAACTTAAAATACACAAATCTTAACATGAAAGTCTAGATGAATAAATAAAATAAACAACGAAACAGCTTTCTCAGGAAAAGCCATAATAAAGAGCTCGACTATTTTTTGAGCTGTTTAAGATGCTCGTGTTAAAGGGAAAAGAGTATCATTGTTGACTTTGAAATGTAGAACCATTTGCTTAATTCAGTGATGCTAAAATGGGCAGTTTGGCTGAAGAAAGAAATTGGCTTGTAGCATTTGATGAGCAATTTCTTCTTTTGAATATAGAAATGACCAGGGATGCGGACACGCTTTTTATTCTTTTGAGGACCCTCTAACCAAGAAATCTTTTAAATGATCATTACACAGTGAATGCCTGGAGGCTCTGGAAACTATTTATTTTGACATTATTATAAGCTCAAAATGATTCACCAATGCAAAAGAAGAAGAGAAAGAGCAATTACATACTAAGCTGTAAACACTGGAAGCTTTTCTGTGCTGAAAATAATTGGACAGAGTTTTTTCTTTTTTTAAGTAATAGTGTCCAAAGAGATTCAATGATCTTATTGCTTATGGATTTGGAGCTTAACTATATTCCTTATTTTAAATTTGATATTAGAATAGCAAGATTATAGACCTTGATACAGTGTGACTTGGAGAAGTATCGTTTCATTAAATTATCAAGTTAAGGCTCAAGGAGCCTGATGGAATGTGTGTGACCATGAGGCCAGCCAGTTGGAATCCGCTATGGCTCACAGAGAAAGATGCGGTTCTCAGCTCCTGTAAAGATTTAGAACTTCGGGAACCCACAAGCATAGTTCTACGTTGTCCTTTCAGGGGTCCTCAAACTTTTTAAACAGGAGGCCAGTTCATTGTCCCTCAAACCCGCTGGAGGGCTGGACTATAGTTTAAAAATAAAACTATGCACAAATGCCTATGCGCACTGCACATACCTAATTTGAAGTAAAAAAAAAAAAGGGGGGCAAAAACACCCGGCATGCTGAATAAATGTCCTCTGAGGGCCATGTGGTCCGCAGGCCATAGTTTGAGGACCCCCTAGATTGATATAAGTCAGAATCGACTTGATAGTGTTAGGTTTCTGGGGTGGTTGACCTCAGTTCTTGCTTAGCAACGCTGAAAGAATTCATATGGCAGAAGCACTTTTGTAAATCCAAGTGAATGTTATGAAAGAAAGTTTCAGGTATCGCAGTCCCCAAAAGTCCCCACTATCTCCGGAAAGCACGCCGGGCTGCATGGCAGGGGTGGGGAAAGTTTGCAGCTGAATATGGCGGTTTCATGGGAGGAATACCTGAGCAGGAGTGCAGAACCAGCTGAGGAGCCACGGCAGGAACCCCCAAGGGCCTCACCCTCCACTTGCAGAGCACGTGAACAAGGGAGGGCGACAAGGAGCCCAGGCCTACTTCTATCACCTCCCAACACCACTGGAGGGCATTGGTCGATCGTACTGGTTGATTTTGGTGCACTTTTGTGAAGTCCTATTCTGTATGACCAGGTGGACCTTCCACCTGGGTCTACATGACTTGGGTCAGAGCATGCTCAGTTCTGAATTTTGCCATAGGTATCTAATGAGTGTGCCTGATTTATTTCCAACCCCTTTGTTGTGGCCCGGACAGCTCATTTTCGTTTAGTGCTGGCATTTGGGAAGACAAGCCCTAATCTAGCAACCTGTCAATAGCAGTAAGTGAATGGAATTAAAACTCAACTCATAGCCATAAATTCAATTCGGACTCATAGCGACCCGAGAGGACAGGGCAGAATTGCCCCCTGAGGATTTCTGGGGCTGGAATTCTTTACAGGAATAGAAGTCTCTTTTTTCTCCCTCCCAGTGGCTCCAAAGGACTGACCTTGCAAGGAGATGTCCAGCGGGTGCCTGCAGGCTCCTTCATTGAAAATCTCTGCTAGTTTATGAAGCGGGAGGGAAATTTTGAGGAGGCCGTCTGCGGCAGAGTTAACTCCCCATTAAAGCCAATGAGCTTTTCCACATCTCTCAAAAAACAAACAAAAAAACCTAAAGTGACTACTTCAGATTAATATGCTGTAGGTAGAACCACCTCCCACTCAGCAAACCAAACCAATCAACCAACCAACCAAACAAACAAAAACACCCCAAATCCTGTTGCCTTCAAGTCAGTTCTGACTCATGCTCACCCCTTGTGGTACAGAGTACAATTGTTGCATGAGGTTGTCTAGGCTGTACCCTTTATGAAAGCAGATGACCCCTTCCTTTTGTGGTACAGCTAGGTGGGTTTGAACTGATAACCTTTATATAAGCAGCCCTATCCAGCGATCTATGTCAACTAAAGTGTCAAAGCATGTAAAGACTGATCCACAACCCCCACTTCTCTCTTCCTCTTCTGTGATGACCTGGAATCCACCTTTTGATCTGGTGGCACCATATTTGTGAAGCAGCCCGAATCACTGACGGACGGTGTGCAGGACAAACACCCTGTAGAATTGCCCTTCCAGCGTCAGAATTTGCATGAACAAGAAATAAACTTCTAGATTTTAAGCCACTGAGGTTTCAGGGGTAGCTTCTTTCTGAAGAACAGACTAGGCTATCCTGCCTGATCATCTCTTCACAGGGTTTTTGTGGAGAGCTACCGGAGCAGCTCGATCCAGGGGAGCTGCCAAAGCAGATACCTACACTTTATCTGGGATTGTAGGTTGTAGTACCAAAGTTTTTATTTGCCCGGGAGGCACTGAGTAAATTGTTTTTCTTCTGAAAACAGGACAATATGTAAGTAAGTTTGGAGACATATGTAGCTGGAGCTGAAAGTCCTCTTACCTTGCAGTTTTCTTTGGTAGAGATAGACTTGTTCTTAATGAAACCCATGACAGTCAGTGTCACAAATGACTTCTGAGGAGAGGCCAAACAGCTAAGTCAAGGCCAGCCTACCGTTCTCTTAAATGCTGTCTCATGCTCTCATCTGCTCTGACGTGTTTGCTCAGGGGCATGTGGCAGCCACTGGGCGGGCCTTACCATTGGCACTGAAAATCATTGTAGGGGATATTAGAGGATTTACATCAAGAAGACCTGACTTCCTGGCCATTGCTCGGGGGCCACAGTTCCCAAGACAATCAGTGTCAAGGGCAAAACAAAATAAAACATGACGAGGCCTCTGGGGCTGGGTTGAGCTGGATATGTAACCAAAGCCCCCTTCTACCAGGATCTTCCCAAGAGGAGATTGCTCTTTTCCATAGCTAAACAATTTTGTTTAACACACGTTCTGCTGGGGAACCTTCTGGGAAGCAGAAGAAAATAAATCTGCCTTCCTTTGAATTAAGCTGGGTTGGGTCCAAGCCCTGTGTAGTGTGTATTCTTATCATAACATCTAAAGGAGTCTCATTTCACCATTCTTAGCTATTAAAAAAAAAGTTCCAGGCACAATAATTCAATTTAAAATTACACACCAGGAGTAGTTCATATTTAATACACTTTATACAGGTATTACAGGTACAAGGGACGTACTTGTTAACTGCCAGGTTGCTGGCTTGAACCAACCAGCTACTCCACAGGAGGTACTGTGTTTCTGTGAAGATTTTCAGCTTGGAAGCCCACTGGGAGAGCTCTCCTCTGGCTTGAGTCTGAAGGTGCTTGACAGCAGTAGCCTTTTGTTTTTATAGAGGTATAAAGCTTTCTTTCTTTCTTTTTTTTTTTCTCGGTATAAAGCTTTTTAGAACAACAAAAACAATTCCTTTTGGAAGTAAGCCAGAGATAAAACCACAAGTTACATGCTTTACTTTTTTTCTGTCCTGCTGCTGGCAGCCACCCTTTCATCGATTGTGCACACCAGCATGCTGGTGAAGTGGTGAACTCTGCGCTCTCACTCCCCTGGCTACACACTCGGTCTCCTCACTCATCGTGTGGCTTCACCCAACGCACGGAGCCTCCTGCAGGCTCCTCACCCTGTGTGTGTAAAAGTGCGAAGGAGACAGACTTCCTCAGAGCTGTGCTTTAGAGAGAATCCTCCTCACATTCTCAGCACCGCCTTGAATAGGGCAGCACTGCACATGACATCTACTTGATGATTGTTGATGGTGTGGTGGTGTGTTTGTACGGATAAAAAAAGAGCCCTGAATGGTTATGTAACAAGTAAGGGAATAAATAGATCTTCCTTCATCCACCTTCATCTTTCATTGTTCTATCACTCTCTGATTGCAATATTAGAGGCTAAAATGGGCAGAATTCCCACCTCTGAACAAAGTTTGTGCACATGGGTGTGCATGCTTGTGTGTCCATGTGAGTGTGCCTGTACAATGTGTGTGCACGTGTGTGTGCACATGTGCACTGGAGCCTGGCAGCAGCAGGGGAGGCGCCTGTCTCTGTTCAGCAGTATCTGACGGCTGCTGCAGGTGTAATGAGAAGTGATTGTTGATCTGTTCAGGGAGCTCCTGGGGTGGACTCAGGGAAGGAGCAGCAAAGAAGACATACTCATCTCCCCCATATGTAGATGAGGTGATGGAGGTGGGCGGTAGAGGAGCAGCTCCTTAGTAATGAGATCACAGGGGAAAGGCCTTGGATGAGGTGCCAGACATCCCTGCTTTCCCAGAGAGGGTGGGGACTGGGAACGAGGCTGCATCCTGCCTAATCAGTTACAGTTGCTCTGTCGCTCTGGGGAGGGAGGCAGATGAGGCAGGGAGCTTCCGGAATCTCTCATCTCCAGTCCTTCTAGGTGGATGTGGGAGCGTGTGAGGACGGCCACACTGGAGGGTCAGGGTTGATCGCCTTGCAGTGTGGAGCCCGGCCTGGACCTGCGTTGTGCAGGGTGACCAAGGAGCTCTGAGGGCAGGGTTCTGGGTGGGGGCTTTGTCTACTAAGACCCACAGCCGCGCCCTGTGTCGCAATGTTGGCATGCAATGTGCAAAGACTTGAGACAATGTGAAATGGACCATCCACTTCACTTGGAAAGACAGGAGGGCTGAAAATCAGATTGGGAGATCTGATCTCGTTTGCTGCACAGTTGTGAGAGGAGATATTCCTGGCTTCTCTCATGTTGGGAACCGGGCATAATCAGCCTGACAAAACCAAGGCCATATTGCCTGCCCAGCAGGGCTAAAGCCACGTCACCTCAACCTTATCTTACCCTGACACACACCAGATGGCCCACCCTTGTCTGCTCCAGCACCGGACATTCCAACTGCAGACTTGCGGCCGCCTGCCCTGTGTGCTCTACACTCCCACCCTTCCTTTTTTTTATCTCTCCTTTGAACTCCCTTGTTTGCCTCACCCTTTATAGAGAGGCTTGTGTAGCAATAAACTCAGACCTTGACAAGAATCTGCTTGGTCTCGCTCCTCTCTCTCGCCCGTTTCTCTTTCAGGCTGGGTCCTCCTTGGAACCCCTCGAATAACTGAGTCCCGCGGGTTGGGGCACTCTCACACATGAAACTATATTCCTCCTCAGGCATCAAGGAGGTGATACGAATGCTTTGATAGCCTAGTATCTGTCAGCTGGGAGGCACAACATAGTGAGAGCCCTTATTAATCACTTGGAGATTAGCTGAGGGGTGGGAGAAGCCAGGCATGAGGCTTTCCAGGGCTGCTCAGCCTGCACAGGAGTCCTTTCCTGGGTTGGACAGAGGTGCTGCCATCTGAAAGCTCAGATAGAGCAGTTGGAAAATTAACTGACCTGGTACAAGATCTATTTACATATATCAAAAGATCCTGGGTAATAACATCTCATGTTTGTGCAGCATGCCACATTTGTCAAAGGGCTTTCTCATTTACTGTCTTACTTGGTCCTCAAACTAAGAGGCCTTTGGGCAGCTATTGCTGTTTAATTTTGGGCGTGGTAACAGCTTTGGGTATAGTACTGGGCTTGGAATCAGGCTGTGCAACCCACAGCAGGTCACTTAGCTGCTCTGGATTGGCTTTCTTCCTCTACGAAGGTCAGCGCTTGGACTAGACCATTTTCCCAGTGGCAGCTCTGCTGACATTTTGGCCAACATCGTTCTTGTGGGGCTGTGTTGTTCCCTGCACCAGGATGGCAGTGGGACTCCCTTCTTCAGAATGTCTCCAGGCATGGCCAAATGTCCCCAGCAGAGCATGCTGCTGGGCTGGCGCACGGCAGGATGATGCACTCAATGAGTTGGATTTTAAGTTTTCAGGTACTTTACATGTCTGCACAGGGAGACTACATCAACAATTACCCAGCAGTCAATGGGTCATCACTGACCCTCTCTATAATTCCAACTGAGATCATGAAGCACCGACTGAGTTTCTGAGCTTAGCACCCTGCATGGCACAAGTTGTTTAGCACTCAGCTACAAACTAAAAGGTTGGCAGTTCAAACCTATCCAGAGGCCTCTTAAACAAAATCCTGGTGGTCTGCTTCAGAAGAGTTGGAGCCATGAACACCCCATGGAGTGAAGAGATATAAACATGAATGTGGATGTGACTCTAGGTATAGCTACAACCGGGAACCATGGAATCAACTACATCATGGAATCAACTTCAACTCCTGGCCTCCTTGTGTGTCCAAGAAGAACTGTGCTCCCCAGGGTCTGGAAAGGCTGCTTGGTCTGAAGTAGATTTGCAGGCCCTTCTTTCTAGGTGCCGCTGGGTGGCCTCAACCTTCCAAGCATGCTATTAAAAGCCAATCCGTCACCTGTGTGCATCACTGAAGACACACAGACACAGGGAGCAATGCCCTGGCTGGGGCACTGGAACAGCGCTGGCATGCAGTGAGTGCTGCCCAGTTAGCGAACAGGTCTTCCCTTGGTACTTTCTCAGGTCTGTGTGAAGCTTTCTAAGCATCCAGAGTTCTCAGCCTGATTCTACTGCCAACTTGCAGTGTGGCTTCGAGCTAGTCTCTTGCCCTCTCTGGGCTTGATAACAAAAGCAGGGCAGGCCAGCCACAAATATCGTGTGGCTAGCAGGGGAAAGCAGTTGAGGACACAATTGCAGATGGAGTTCATCCTTTGGACTCATCGCCCCTCCTCCCTAACACACCCCCCCCCACTACACACACACACCTTTTCAACTGCACCAGATGGGTTTTAACTTTCCGGCACCAGAAAAGCAGACCTTGAGTTTTTTCCTTTATGGAATGTAGGCCATCCCTGCTTATGTGTCACATTCAGTCCTCGTTCTTCTCCCTACTCTTGTCCCTCCTCCAGTCATCAACAAGTGACTGCAGGGCGGTTTCCCAGCAGGGCTGTGCTCAAAGATTCATAATGCTGGGTTTTCCTTTAGTTCTCCACAGTCTTGGGCTTGGAACAATCCAGGCATTACCTTATCAAATGCTCATTTTAGGGGGGAAGGACGGGGGCACTGGAAACACCGTATGGGCTCAATCCTTTTCTGCACGTGTGTGAGGGGTTTCCAGGAGTTCGAATTTCAACTTAAGTGATTTATTTTTTGTTGTTTAATCGCGTGCCTGTCATCTGCTGGACATTTCTTCTACAGTGTTTTGTTGTTGTTAACCCCATTTCTAAGATCAGAGATAGAAGGGTCAGGCACAATAGGCAGTTAAATTGACTCAATCTGGGGTGTGAACCTGCTTCTGTCTGGTTCCTCATAGCCCTCAGTCATTTTAATGCAGGTGTTGTGAAGGGTGTGGGTTCAGCAGCCACACACTGCCTCATCTCGCCTCCTCGTTGATAGGCTGTGTACCCTTATGTGAGTTGTTTAATCTCCTACCAAGCTTGTGAGAGCACTACTTTTATTAGCTTCATTTTACCGAGACTGTGAGAGGTCAGGGGAGCGAAGGCTTACATATTGCCAGGCATATAATATGCTAATGATAGTCAAGATATATAACTAAGCATTTCTCTGTTCTTGGTTCTGTCAGTACCTGGTGTGGCCACAAAGGAGAAACCTGGTTTCCTGCTATTTTGAGCATCTAGTGTGAATGGCAGGAGATAAGTCACAAGCTAATGAACCCTTGTGGTGTAGTGGTTAAGCACCCTGGGCCCGGCTATCAAAAGATATAGTGTCCAGGGTCTTAAAGACTGGAAGATAAACAAGGGGCCATCTAGCTAAGAAACAACAAAGCCCACATGGAAGAAGCCACCAGCCTATCTCGACATGATCGCTGAAGACAAAGCGGGTGCATAAGCAAATGCGGGCATGTTTTCCTGATGTGCACTCACCCTTTACATAAAACTCTCTCTTATACATACGCGTTTCTGTGGATTTGTTTCGCTAAGGCACCCAGACTAACATAAGCAGCATGGAACGCATTTAAGAAGCCTAGACAAGGGCAGGGCAGGATATTTGGAGGGACTGGATCCAGAATTAGAGAGGAAGGGGTCCTGGAGGTGAAACGGGCTGCTAGCTCCCTGTCCCAAGGGGGACAATGAGACTGCTGGCTCCCATGAAGATTTACAGTCTTGAAAACTCCATATAGGGTCACTGTGGTTGGAATCCACTGGACGGCAGTGGCCTTTTGGGATTGAAGGTGGAAGCCACCAAAGAGCCTGCGGGGAGTGTGTGAACTTCTGGAATACAGCGAACAACCTCTGCACATCTGCTTTTCGTGCTGCCCAAGTCATGCATTGACATTTGTCCAAAAGTAAACCATCACAGCTGCTCTCTCAGGAAGCTGGGGGCTGAGCCCGCTGGTTCCACTCTGTCAGCATTTCTGGTCCGGGTACCTGCCCTCTGCCCCGGCCCAGGCAATGGGCTTTTGGAAGCAGTGCTCCCTGGGTAGTGGGTGTGATTTGGCTCCTCTGGCCTAACATGATGAATGCTGAGAGGGGGTGGATACTAGGGGGTTAAGCTCCCTGACCTTTCCCTAGCCCAGGGGAAAACTTACTATTTAAAGTAAGTTTTAGACAGAATCTTTAGAAAGATAAATTGTTTACTTAATGTACACAATTACTCCCCAACACATCTGTTTTGTGTCTGCTCAACTCAACCTCATAGGCTATGGATGACCTTGAGCAAGTTTTTAAAGTCACAATGGGTTTCTACCAGGATTGAGAGTTCAGCTCTCTCAACTCTCCAACTGGTTATTAGCACCATAGTCTCATTTCTATTTATGGATTTACTTTGTTTGAGGGAAAAAAGACTCCCAATTCAACTTTATTTTATTAGGAACTCCTTTGCTATGTTTTACACAAGAAAAAGGCACAAACCGCTGTTCTGGATGAAGGAGAGCATCCGCATGAGGCCCCAATGGTGTCGGAAGGACCCACAGCCACAGTTACTTAAATAAAATGACACTCATTCTGTCCTGCTGACTCTGACTCATAGTGACTCTGTGTAGGGATCCTGAAGTTGCTACCTTTACAGGAAGCAATAACCTCATCTTTCTCCTGTGGAATGACTAGTGGCTTCGAACCAGCGATCTTGCTGTTAATAGTCCAACACTATCCAGCATCACCACCTGAGCTCCTGAAAGCTTAAATGAGACATGGAAAACAAACACCTTTGTCACAAAACTGTCCCTGAAGACGGATCAATTCATGGAGTTGCGGGAGGGCCAGTGAGAGCATGAGCGGGACCTTCATTGGGATGTGCACACGACCGTATATCGCTGAGTCTGGCCCGGGGAGTGGACGCAAGTTTTCCACTGCCGGTCAGCAGTAGGAAAGAACTCAATGGTGGCTGAATGTGTGGCCCCTCAAAATGGATTTAGGGTCTCCACATAGACTCTCACTGTGAGCCACAGCCTATTGCTCAAAATTTAAGCTTAAATATGACTTAAATGCCTAACATTTTGTTTCCTTAAACTAGAGTACTGCCAGGATCAACTAGAGGCCTGGATGACCTATCAGGTCTGAACAACGATCTCAAATCACTTCACATGATCCATTCCACCAGTCATGTCACCAGTCACACCTCCTCACTTACCCATTCCAGAGACTGTGCCTGTATAACCTATCGACTAACACATTCCCACATGTTGTGATTATGAAATCAACCATCATGCTGGAATAAGGACCAATCACGATGTAAGGGGCAGGGTCAATGGGAAAGCAAGATAGGGGCTGAGGGGAGCCAAGAGGGTCCCGTCACTCAATCCCTAAACCTGATCTAATGTCACTAGACTGGGGTCTTCCTCACATCTCAAGGGCACCCGATTCATGATTGAAGTGAATTGTGCTTATTCAATCTTTGTTCTGCTTACCGTCCTGCTATGCTGCCTCCTCTTCTTGCTTTATGTGTGTGGCTCCCTCTGTTGTGGTGACAAATGGCTTGAGAGGGATTTGACATAGGGAGAAAGCCCACCCACATCAACTGTCACCAGAAGCAGACACTAAGTTCATTTCTCTCACCTCACAGAACTATGCACATCAGACACTGGTAGAGCTGCCCGGAAGGGGAACCCTTAGTGCAGTGGTTCTCACCCTGTGGGTTGCGACCCCTTTGGGAGTCATATGACCCTTTCACAGGGCTCGTCCAATTCATAACTGTAGCAAAATTACAGTGATGAAGTAGCAAGAAAATCATTTAATGGTCGGGGGGGGGCGGTCACCACAACAAAAGGACCTATATTAGGAAGGTTGAGAACCACTGCCTGAGTGTGCTTAGGACTTTGCTGCCCTCAGGGTCACCAGACATTCCTGAAGGCAGAGTCACTGCAGGAAGCCCTTCTGGGAAATGCCCTGAAGCCAGGTCTCAACCAACTCCATCCACCCTCACCCTCCTAGATCCTAATCATAGGCTGCATGGAAATGCTCCCTGCCACTTCAAAGACTGTAAGTCCATGGGAGCAGAAAGCCTTCTCTTTCTCCCTTGGAGTGGTGGCTGGTGAGTTCAAACTGCTCACCTTCTGGGTAACATAACCCACAGACCAGCTCCCCCTGAGCTCAGTTAGGTTTGCCACACAGCACACATTGTTGGGAACCTTCTGAAGTAGCTGTGCCATGTGCAGGTTGGGGGATTTCGCACAAGATGCAGAATTCCACCCTCTCTTGGAAAAAATAATTTTTGCAATAGCCTTGTATTCTCTTCTGGATCTGAGTAGCAGCTACTCTCATGCAGTCCTAGCACATACATGCTAGGTCTTACGCCGAGTCTGCTCCATGCTTTCCTGTGTCCTATGTGGCGCTGTAGGCACCCAAGGCATGGACTCTGCAGCCTGGGTTCAAATCTCTCCTTTCCACTTCCTCACTGTGTGGTCATAGGCTCATGACTTTATCATCCTGTGCCACTGATTTTTCATCTGTAAAATGAGGCAAGAATAGAGTCCACACATAGGCTTCTTAAGTGAAATAATTGAATTATTATATACAAAAAGCTTAGAACATTGCTCGGCATCTTGCAAATACTGTTAGGTAGCTTAGCATAGGGAGTGGGTCATCCATTACATATGCTCAGGTTCAAACTTCCGGCCAGGAAGGGGTGGTACACCTAGGTGGGTGTTACACCTGGATTGGCCCATCTGAGCCAGGTGAATTCAATCCAGCCAATGGGGTTGACCAGGACCATCAACCATGCCTCCCTGTGGAGGAATTGAAATGGCAGGATCTTGACCTCTCCGATGTCTCCCTTCACCCACTTTTCTGTTGTCTGTCCCCCAGGGAGGAGGTCACATGTAGATACTTGTAATCGGTTTCCTCTTTCCAATCCACCCTCCCTCTACCCTCCCAATATCACCACTCACAAATTATCAAGGTTTCTTGAGGGATGGGGGAGGAAGGGGTAAAAATGAGGACTTGATTGATGCCAGGGGCTAAAGTGGAGGCAAATGTTTTGAGAATAATGAGGGCAGTCAGTGTACAATGTGCTTTACACAATTGATGTATGTATGGATTGTGATAAGAATTGTATGAGCCCCTAATAAAACGATTTAAGAAAAGAAAGAAAAGGCAGGATCCTGGAGCCCACGTAGTGACTTTCTCTCCAGCAGCTTCTAGGCAAGCTGTGCAGGGGTGAGGGGCCCTGAGGTGCCTGTGTAAACCTGAAACTTCTTCTCTCAAAAAACTCACTTGGATCACAATCCAGGCTGCGGAGTGAATTCTTTCTCACGCGAAGCCAAGGACTGAGGTATATTTCTCCCACGAGAGATCTAACAATAGTATCTCTTATTATATCATTAGGAGCCCTGGTGGTGTAGTGGACTATGCATTAACCTGCTAATCGCAAGGTCAGGGGTTTGAACTGACTAGCCCCTCCGTGGGAGAAATATGAGGTTGTCTATTTCTGTAAGGCAATGGTTCTCAACCTTCTGAATGCCGCCACCCTTTAATACAGTTCATGTTGTGGTCACCTGCAACCATAAAATTATTTTCATTGCTACTTTATAACTGTAATTTTGCTATCGTTATGAATTGGATGACCCCTGTTAAAGGGTTATTTGATCCCCAAAGGGGTCGCGACCCACAGGTTGCGACCCCTGCTGTAAGGATTTAAAGTCTCAAAACCCCAAAGGGGCAGATCTTTGTCCTATTGGGAGTCAATAAAATGGTAATTAGGTTTTTTTCTGCATCAGTATCAGATTCTGGTGGCAATCTCAGTCATCCTGCATTGTGGTCTGGTTTGAACTCCGGAAATGACTGCCCTGGTTTGAGGTGAGGGCCACGGTGCTTCAGTGGTAGACCTCTCATCGTCTTTCACCGGGAAGACCCGGGTTTGATTTGCAGCCAATGTGCCCCAGACTGTCAGTGAAGGTTTGTGTGTTGCTACGACACTGAGGCTTCAGTGGTGTTTCCAGACTGAAACAGAATAATGAAGAAAGACCTGATCATCCCCATCCACACATTGACCTATGGCCCACCACTGTTGGCTTCCTCTCCCAGTCCTGGTGGTAGCACAGATTGGCACAGTTTGCTCCACTGCCCATGAGGTGCCCATGAGAGGCTGAGTCGACAACCACAGTCAAGATCAACAGCTTAAACTCCATTCTGGGTCTATGGAAACAAGAACAACCTTCTGAAATGAGGTCACATTGCTATTTGGGACTGGGAGGATGCCTTTGTGATATGGATTGCACTCTGGATCCCGAGGGGGACTTTTAAACACAGCCACATAGCAGCTCCGGAAATTGTCATAGTGAGAAGGCAGGTTAAAAAAAAAAGCTTTTACTGGCTTGCTCAAAGGAGGCTGCGGGTAGATTGTGGGGTGGAAAACTCCTCTGGAAATGAAAAGTTTTTTTCCTTACATATGCATCATTTCTTCTGGTCCTGAAAGAAAACACAAAGCAGACGAGAGAAGGAAACGGAGACTAGCAGTCATCTTGTTGGTATTCCCACAGCACCCCCTCCTTAAGCACTTGCTGCCATCTCATCCAACTCCACTCAGTGTATTTCCACCCGGCAATGATGCAGAAATGTCTGCGTACTCCAGTTTGATTGTAGTCGGGCAACGTTTATGGCTTTGACGTTCAACTGAGCATGGCAGGACGTCTAGAAACAATTATAACCAGCACCTGCTCTGTCTGTGCTGTGGGCAGGCAGTGACGGATTCCCAGCCTCTGGAACACTAGTGTTCCCTCCCAGCTCAGGATAATGACGGTGACACTCGGCCCCCTTGTTGTCTGGGGAGCTCAAGGAGCTCTCCTCTGAAACCTCAACTTATGGGCATTTCTTTAAGTGAAGACATCAAATTAGTGACTGGAAAGGAAGGCGTAGGAGATGATTATTGGCCACAAGACAAGCCTCAACCGCCTCCAGAGAGCATGTCTCCTAAGTACCAAGTTGGCGGTGACAGCTAGGTGCCCTGGGTCACCGGGTGGTGTTGAGCGGGGACTCTGGGGCCCCAGCGTGGGACGCTGGCGGGTGCAAGTTCAAGAGGGTCAGGGGCTGATGCCTCCCCATGCCCCTGCCCTCCCCCAGCAAGGGCGCTCTGGGGTGCTGGGTCCTTGAGGCCCCGGCTGGCGGGGCCGCCCACGGTCAAGGCTTCGGGCACAAGCGCGGGTGCGCTGAGGCCTGCGCCTTCCGGGGGTCTGGGCTCAAGCAGGTGGTCGCGGCGGCTCCGCGGGCGGGCGGGCGCCCAGCAGGATGACCAACGACCCCCGGCGCGTCGCCGGCACCCAGCGCCCGGGCGTAGAGGCGGGCGGGGGGGCTGCGCTCCGCTGCCGCCAGGGCCCCCTCCTTCCGCGCCCCCCCCCCCCCGCGCCAGATGAGCCCGGCCTCGGCCTCGGCGGGCGGCGGGGCTGCCCTCTCGCCGCCCTCCAGCGCCCCTCTCGCCGCCCTTTAGGGGCCGGGCCGCGCTGAGCCGGGCGGCCGCCGGCCGGGGCTGGGGGTTGGGAGGGGCGGGGGTCACGGGCGGGTCGCTCGTTCGGCCGCTGGCGGGGGGCGTGGCCGGGCGGCCGCGCGCGAGGCCGGGCCAGCGGCCGCCACGCCCTCGGGCTCAGACTCCGACTCCGGCTCGGCTTGCCCTGGCGGCGGTGGCGCCGTGAGGAGGAGTCCGCGCTCCTCTGTGGCGGCGGCGGCGGCTGGCTCCAGGCCGGGTTTTGGCGCCGCCCGCCTGCTGCCTCCTGGCGGCTCCAGAACTCCAGCCCCCTCTCTATCAGCCTCTCACTCCGTCTCAATACGTCTCAAGATGGCGGCCAATGTGGGATCGATGTTTCAATATTGGAAGCGCTTTGATTTACAGCAGCTGCAGGTCAGGCTTCTCTCTCGGCCTCTCGCTCGGGGGTGGGGGCTGCGGGCGGTCGCGGCGTCCCCGGGGGGCGCCGGGCTGCCTTGCCGCCGGGGAGCCGCGGCGGAGGGGAGGAGGGGGGTGCCGGGGAAAGCGGGGCCGACTCGGGGACAAGTCCCTCTCACTCCCCGGCCCCCATTGATAACTCGCTTGATCGGAAATTGATCCTCTTTGTTCAATTCATCGATCAGCCCAAAATGGCGCCGGGAGCCGCCGCCGCCACCGCTGCCCCTGGTGTCTGCCCCCTCCCCTGGTGCCCGCCCCCCCCCCCCCCCGGCCCCGAGCTGCCGCCGCCGCCACGGGACCGGGGAGGGGGCGGCACCGGGCGCCCGCGGGGTGCGCAAAAAAAAAAGAACTTGAGGAAATTTGTGTTTTTCTTTGCTGACTCATACCCTGTATTCTTTTATCTCCTCTCTGAGATCCTTCTGTAAGGGGATGTCCAGTGCACTGCAAATAGGTTTTGGGTCTATACCCGGCCGTCCCCTCTCATTCTCCATGATAAGATTTTTTTGTTCTCATGATGCCTGTTGCCTTATCCCTTTGAAACTTTGTGATCACACAGGCTGGTATGCTTCCTCCATGAGGGCTCTGTTGCTTCTGAGCTAGATGGTTGCTTCTTTACCTTCAAGCCTTTAAGACCCCACACGCTATATCTTTTGGTAGCTGGACACCATCGGCTTTCTTCATCACATTTGCTTATGCAGCCGCTTTGTGGTCAGTGATCGTGTAGGGAAGGTGAGCATCGTTTAATGCCAATTTAATAGAACAATGTTCTTGCAATGAACGAGTCCTTGAGCGGAGGCCCTATGTCCATCTGCTACCTTAATACTAAATCTATAAACATATGGACATAGATCTATTTCCCCATGCCCCTTTGTAAATATATGTACATGCCTTTATTTAGACATCTATAACTGGCCCTTGCTTCCCAGCTCACTCTTCTATACCCTTTGATTTTCCTTTTGTGCCCACTGTCATGCTCAGGCTTCCTTTGGGTTTCAGTAATTCCTCTTGGTTACATTACCCTTGATCACGCCCTACCAGGCCTCCTGCATCCCCCTCACCACCGATTTCCATCACTTTTTGTTCCCTTGTCTCTGGAGTTCTTAACACCACTACCTTTCTTCCCACCTCCCTCTCTCGCATGTGGTCCACTCACCACTCTTTCCTCCAGAGTGAGGGTGACAATACTTGCCACCTAGATGGCCACTTGTGAGCTTCTGAAATCCAGCTGCTACTCACCAGCATGGATGTCGAACATAGTCTTTACAGTCTAGGTAATGACAATTGTTCTTGGTGTCCTTCACAACTATAATCCCCAGCCCCCCAGCCCAATAAAGCACTCCCTCCAGTTGTTCGGTTGTGCCTAAGGAGTTTTGATAACTTCATCTTCTGTGTGCTCCGGAATATTCAATTCCCTGGATGGTCAGAATGGTCAGTCAGGGCTCAGAATCTTGGTGTTAAGGCTTCTGGTGAGATCCTGGCACATCAGACACAGAGGTTGTGAGGCTAGAGGATGGGCAGAAGGGGATCATACTGAGTCTAACAAGGAAAGAAAAGGAAATGAAGGATATAAGCAATTAAAAGCAAGCGCATAAATAGATACAAATACACAGATGGCCCTTGCAACATTATTCCCAATCTCGCAAACGTGTCAACGGTCTAAATACCCATCAATAGGTGAATGGATAAGTCAAACATGTTGCCTACGGTATATACAATGGACTACTACTCAGCCATAAAGAGAAATGAACTCTTGACACAGGCTACAAGAGGAATGAACCTCATAAGCATTATGCTGAGTGAAATAAATCAGCTTCAAAAAGGACACATTTTGCTTAATTCCACTTACAAAAAATATCTAGGCTAGGAAAATGAATAGAGACAAACATCTCCCAATTGTTTCCAGGGATAGGTAGGAAGGTAAGTATGGTTGTTACATAATGCCATGTCAATTGGACAAATAAGTGAGGTGGAGTCTTTCTTATACCTATATGAGTGTCCTTGGATTTATTTCTCTAGTCAACCCAGCCTAACCCAGTAGGGCCTGGAGGGGAAGTGCCATCCCTGAGACGATACTGAGCTTCCATAAGGGTGATGACATAATTTTGGAATGGGTAAGGATGATATATGAACAACATGCAGAATGCCACTTAATTATAATCTTGTAGAGCGTGGAAGTGACGAATGTTTTGATGCATGTATATTTAGTATGATTTTTAAAGAGTGTACGCAAAAGAGCAATATGGCAAGTCTGTGTTGCCATTTGCTGTTGCTCAGCTAAAAGCGATTCGGGCCTGTGTAGTTCAAAGGGAACCACAGAGGCTCAGGAGGAAAGCTGGTACCATCTCCAACTGAGACTTGTCTGACCAAATGCAGAGTCTCCCTTCAAGTAACTGACAGGTCAGAGGCAGCTCATCTCTGCTGCAGAAGCAATGATTTGTCTCAATTCCCAGACCACTGTCACAGCCATGTCTTGTTGCTCTCGGTGCCCCCCTTCCCCACCACAATAAGTCACTAGAAAGCCATGCTTCATTTAAAAACAAACAAATAAAACCCTTCTGCCTCCATCCTGGCACTGTTTCAGCTTATTTAGCATCATAACATATGTCATCTGTTTCCCTAAACAATCTAACATGGACATGGCACGATGGGACTGATGAGTTAGGCAAATGAGAACCAGCCTGCCCTCTGAACACACACGATGGCATTTGACTTGCTGTCAGTAGATGCTGTCGCGTTTCTTCTCCTCTTTCATGGAAAATAAATACAGAAAAGAATGAGGACATGAAAAGGGCTGCAAGATGTTTAGCTCTGGTCTTTCTAGAAAGTGTAGAAAAAAAGTATGTGACCCCTGCCTGCCTTTAGATGCCCCACTCCTCTGGCAAACAAGGATTGCACACTGACCATGGACAAGACATCTGGATCTGGGGGGAGGATATAACAATTGCCCCCACCAGCAAAGAGTTTCCAGATTTACGGGACTACACAGGCCAGGGAGCAGCTCATAAAAAGAACAAGAAGAATCACAAAGGAGGGTGTGCTCCAGCACCACTTCGTCCAGCTGCAGGCACATGAAGGCAAAGTTTCTTTTGCTTTCAGTCAAGTTTATGATTTCCGCTGCATCCCTTACCAACACCTTCACGAAGATCTAGGTTCTTGGGTTGTTTCGCTCCAGGGCGGACATCTCCTTGGTAAAGCTTTATGGACAGCTCATGGTCCAAGAATTCCACCTATATGTTTTGAAAGGGGCCACGTTAAAACCCCTGGCTCAGACTTTCAGGACTGGGCACAATACAGCAAACCCACCATGGGGACAGCAGGATTTGGTAACACTCTCATCTCCATCACAACCTGGACCTGGCAAAGCTATTTTCTTCCACTCACCATCTTTCAATCAATATTTACTCAGCTATTAGTTGCTCCCCAGGCTCAGCATCAGAAAAGTGTTCAAACGTTACCGAATTGTCCATCTAATGGTAGAGGTCTGTGCAAGGGATATGAGAGCAAGAGGCTCAGAGATGATCAGTGGGTAACGAGAGAGGGATTCACCTTTATCATTTGTAGAAAGCCCCTGAGGCTTAGTCACATTGGCAGACTTTCCCTGGAGCAAGCAAATAAAGCTGCTCCCGGCTCAGCTCCATTCCTGATCTGGTCTTGCCATGAGACTATCCAGGCTTTGTCCCAACCCCACGTTCTGGAAACCACGAGTGGAAGGAGGTGAATCTTGGGGATACCATGGAAAAGAATGGGCATTGCACAACACTTCATTGTACTCATATGGAGCTTATGCAAAGGCCAAGAGATAGAACCAGGTGAGACTGTGAACAGGACAAGGTGATACTGCATGGTTTAAAATCAGAAAAGGTGTGCATCAGGGTTGTATCCTTTCACTGTTCTTATTCCATCTGTATGCTGAGCAATTTATACAAGAAGCTGGTCTCTGTGAAAAAGAACATGGCATCAGGATTAGACGAAGACCCATGTAATGTCATTGGGAACATTTTCTCATTAAAAATTTTAGGTCATGGCATCAAAAAAGTGTCATTTTAACCTAAATGGGTTTTTAGACCAGTGAAATAACAGCGAGAGTGAGTCAGCATTGTGCACAGAATTGAGCGATACTGGTTCTTTGGGAAATTCATAATCCAACACTGACACTGCTGAGATAAAGGATGACAGTGAGGAAGATTCTACACCTGAGCTCTGTGATGGGCCAACGTGGTGCTCTACTCTCTTCAGGAATGGATGAGCCAGCTCCACCAAGATTCCCCTTTACTGGAGCACCTGCTATGTATGTAGACGTTGAACACAAGAACGCTTTGGCGTTCCTACAATGATTTCTGACCGATGAGGTCATCGAAAAAATGATTATGATAGCCCGGAGGTTTACTTTCAGGTTTTAACCCCTCTTCAGTTAATTTCTGTGCATGGGGGAAGGTTTGGGGCTTGCTTCATTTTCCTACATACGGTATCTCAGTTTGTCCAACACCATTTGTTGAGCAAGCAGAATTTGTCCCTTTGGATATTTCTGTGTCCTTTTTCGAAGGCTAGGTTCCCGTTGACTGGTGAATATATGTGTAGCTTTTCTGTTCGAATCCATTGATCTATATACCTCTCAGTGTACCAATACACTGCTCTCCCTTAGGGAAAAACAACAACAAAAGTTGTATGAGCCCCTATATAATGATTTTTTTTAATGGACGATGAACTATTTTCCAGGCCAGCACTATCCTATGTTTGAGCACATTGCTGCAGCCACTGTGTCAATCCATCATGCCTTATAGCCTGCGGTACTCATGTTCAGGTATAGTGTTCTGCCATTCACAAGGTTCACACTGGCCAGTTCTTTCAGAAGTGGAAGACCAGGTCCTCCTCCCTCGTCTCTGTCTGGAAACTGCTGAAGTCTACCTGCAGTGAGTGACCCAGCAGGCATTTGAACTACTGGCTGCAAAATTTCCACCATTACAGCCAAATGCAGGCCACCACAGTACAACAGACAGTAACAGCATCTTAACACCACACAAAGGCTCCTCCCTGGGGAGACCACGTGTTCAGGCAATTGCTGCTGTTACACATGTAAGTGGGGGCTACATGAAGTCGCACCATCTCCTGTGGCCCTTCCAGGAACAGGCCATTCTGCTGTTGTTTCTACTGGACTTAGGCTCAGCTGCCAACCTGCCCTCTGCACGCATTCTTCTCCTTACCCTTCCATGTCACCTTCTCTTTGCCCAAGTCAATACTGCTGGTCAGTCACCTACTGGTGGATGCTTGCTTCTGAAGTTTCTGAACCACATTTCCCCATGGTTATGAGACATTGCTGCTGCCACTGCGAGCATTTAACAGGTTACTTTACACCTTCAATTGGAAATCTAGGGGAATAGAAAGAAAGCTTCTTCTTTCTCCCAAGGAGTGGGTGGTGGTTTTGAACCGTTTCCCTTGAGGTTAGCAGCCCAATGTGTAACCCACTACACCAGTAGAGCCTTGGTGGCACTGTCCAGCAATTATTAGACTGCTAAATATGAGGTCAGGGTTTCAAACCTACCAACTTCTCCTTGGGAGAACGATAAAGCTGTTCCCATAAAAGACTGACAGCTCCAGAAGCCCTCTATAGGGTGGCTATGAGTTGGCATTTTGCGGTCATTTAGGGCTTTTTGGTGGCATGTGATTTTTTAGGGCTTTTAGGTTGTTTGTGGACGTTCAAGGTGTGTTTGGGGCATTCGGGTGGTTTGGGGTTTTTAGGGTGTTTTATAAGATTTTAGGGAGTGTTTAAGGGATTTAGGGGTGGTTTTTTAGAGTGTATAGGTATTTTTCAGCACAATATGGTGTTTTTAGTGATGTTACAGAGTTCCTTAGGAATTTTAGGGTATTTTTCATATTATATGTGTTTTTTTCCCCCAGCATTTTAGGTTTTCTTAGGGCTTTCATGGTGTTTTCAGGGCATATATGGGGTTTAGGAATGTTTAGGGTTTGGGAATCTTCTAAGGATGATTTTTGGAAGTTTCACATGTTTGGGTGGGCATTTGGTGTTTTTTTGTGGCTTTAGAGTGTTTATGGGATCCTGTCAATTTGCAGCTTTAATTCCGCAAAGAAAAGTCAGACAGCAAGCCAGAAAGGAGCAGGAAATGAAGGGGAAGCCCAGGCCACATGTTACAGCTGCCAAGTCCGGAGAACCTAGGTGTGGTCGTTGGCTACCTGGGACCGGGAGTGGGGCTGTGCTCCTGCCCAAGGGTGCTAGGGAGTAAACCAATCTCAGCTGGACGTTTGGCTTTTCTACTAATTAGCCGACTCCATGAACTTTCCCAAGGGCAGCTGGCGAATTGCCAGGGGAACCCAGCTAGACCCCCCCACACAAAAGCACAGGGATGGTTACAGGAACAGGAGGTTTCACACAGTGGATGTGCAGGGCTTGGGGTCGGGATTGGGGGCCAAGGTGAGGAAGGGGCAGCAATAAGGCCTGGTCCCAAATAATCAGACACTGAGCAATAAAAGTACAAGGACTGCCAAGAGAACATGGGGACAAAGGATGGCTGGACTTCATTTGATATCTTTGGACGTGCTGTCAGGAGAGACCAGTCCCTGAAGGGACATCAAGTCCATGAAGGACATGATGCTTGGCAAAAAGTGGAGGACGGGCAATAAAACAGCTCGAACCAGTGGCTACATCAGTGGGCATAGTAACAATGGTGAGGATGGTTCGAGACCTGGCAGTGTTTTATTTTACTGCTTGTGTTTTTCTAGAACTGTCTTTCCTGGATGCACGAGGAAGGATAACTGTGCTTGTGGGAAGCAAATGCACAGTGGGCAGCGCTTTGGCCAACATAGGTACACCACCGGCACACAGTGCCCCCTTACTTGGCATCCAAAGTGACAGGATTTGTCTTTCCCCAGAGCTCTCCAGCCCTGGGGGAAGCGGCCCTGCCTTCGGCGCACCGCCAGGGGGCAGCACTGCTGCTCTCTCACTGGCTACATCTGTGAGGACCCAGAGAGCAGCTCCTTTCTGCTGCTCTCCTCTCAGACTTCTGCCAGAAGCCTTGGCTCGTCCTGGATCCTCCCTTGATTCCCACTCTGCACCTTTGGGGACGCCCAGCCCATTAACTCTCTCCCATCCTTCCTTGCTGCCTCTTGTCCAGATGCCTGAGCTGGGCTTCAAGTAGTTGTAATGTTATGCTTAGGTGAGATGTGTTCAGCTTGTTTACTGTCTGTATACAAGAAAAGAGTGCAGCCCAAGACATCCACCCTTTTGTTCCTCTATGGAAAGCCTGTTACGTGTCATAGTCTTCTCTCTGTGCAGTGCTTTCCTCTGCTGCTGATGCTTTTACATGAAATAGGACTCGGTGTGTCACCGCTACAGGAAATTATCTCTGAAAAAATAATATGCCCAGAACTCAGAAACAGTGTCAGCTTGCATCTGGCATCATGGAAGCATCATGGGTGTGTTTCCATTCATTCGCTCCTGAGTGTCACATGTTAAACTCAGTGCATAGCATAAACAGCAGCAGGCACAAACTGAGACAAAGCACACCCTTTGCTGTGAAGCACATTCCGACTCCTGGCTGCCCCTGTGCCACAGAGTAGAACTGCCCCGCAGGGGCTCCCTAGCTGTCATCTTTACAGAGGCACATGGCCACACCTCCCTTTTGGGAAGCCACTGGGTAGGTTTGAACTTCAGGGTTGTAGTAGTTGATATTGTAGAGCCCTGGAGTCAGTTCGGATTCATAGGGGCCTGTGCACTAGAGAGAGAAACAAAGCCCAGTCCTGCGCCATCCTCGCACTTGTTACTGTATTTGAGCCGATTCTCGCAGCCACGGTGTCAATCCACCTAAGTAAGGGTCTTCCTCTTGTTTGCTAACCCTCTGCCAAAAATGATGCCCTTCTTGCAGGACTGGTTCCACCATAGTAATATGTCCAAAGTACCTGAGACAACGTCTCCGCATCCTCTTTCAGATCTCCTGCCTTTAGTTTGTCAGCTCACTTCGATGGAGTCGATGCTGAGCCATAGCGACTCTATGAGATCAGAGCAGAACTATCTCTGTGGGTTTCCCAAAGGCTAACTCTATGGGAGTAGAACGCCTCATCCTTTTCTTCTGAGGACTGACTGGTGGTTCCCCACTGCTGACATTACAGTTGACACCCAAGGCATAAGGTACTATGCCACCAGAAGTCCCTTGCCCCTGTGCAATAACCAACACCACCTACACACAAAACCCACCCCTTCTCTGTCAGTTTGATGTATGGTGATGGCTTGAGTTGCTATGAAATTGGAAGCTACTAGGGGGAACCCGACAAAAACTACAATTTTTTCAAAACTATGCATTTAAATTTTTTATCCCCTTCATAGTACTCTCCATTACACTTCACACATTTGTCTAATCTGTGATTACATTCTTGGAAACATTTTTCAAACTCAGCAGTTTGGGTGACACCCTTGTTTTTTCCCCCCCTCTTCTGTGTTGTCAAACCACTGTCCTTCATTCATGGAAACAGAAAGAAGTCACATGGAGTGAGTTCAGGTGATTAGGATATGAGGGACAAGAGAGGCATGCTTTTTGGGGGGATGTTTTCATACTGTTATTTCTTTTCTCTTTTTTTATAATCAATTTTTGGGGCCTCATACAACTCTTATCACAATTGATACATACATCATATTTGTACATTCATTGCCCTCATCATTCTGAAAACATTTGCTCCCCACTTAATCCGCTGGCATCAGCTGATAATTATTCCCCATCCCTCATGAACCCTGAATAATTTCTAAATTATTATTTTGTCTTATCTTACACTATACAATATCTCCCTTCAGCCACTTTTCTGTTGTCTGTCCCCCAGGGAGATGGTTATATGTAGATCCTTGTAATCGGTTTCCCCTTTCCATTCCTCCCTCCCTCTACCCTCCTCGTATCGCCACTCTTACCACTGGTCCTGAAGGGATCATCCGCCCTGGATTCCCTGTGTTTCCAGTTCCTATCTGTACCAGTGTACATCCTCAGGTCTAGCTAGATTTGTAAGGTAGAATGGGGATCATTTTAGTTGTGGGGGAAGAAGCATTTAGGAGCTAGAGGAAAGTTGTATGTTTCATTGTTGCTACAGTGCACCCTGACTGGCTCCTCTCCTCCCTGCTACCCTTCTGTAAGGGGATGTCCAATTATCTACAAATGAGCTTTGGGTTTTCACTCCACACTCCCCCGTATTCACAAAGATATGATTTTTTTGTTCCGATGATGTCTGATACCTGATTCTTCCGACACCTCGTGATCACACATGCTGGTGTGCTTCTTTCATGTGGGCTTTGTTGCTTCTCAGCTACAAGACCACTTGTTTAACTTCAAGCTTTTAAGACCCCAGAATGTATAACTTTTGATAGCCGACCACCATCAACTTCAGTCACCACATTTGCTTATGCACCCATTTGCCTCCAGCAATTGTGTTGGGGAGGTGAGCATCACGCAATGCCACTTTAATACAACAAAGTATTTTTGCATTGAGGGAGTACTTGAATGGAGGCCCAATGTACATCTGTTACCTTAATACTAAACCTATAAATATATGCATATAGATCTATTTCCCCATCGTTATACATAAATATATTTACATATGCACATGCCTTTATTTAGACCTCTATAAATGCCCTTTGCTTCCTACCTCTTTCCTTGATTTCCTTTTACTTTCTGATTGTCCCACTCTCATGTTCAGCCTTCATTTGTGTTTCAGTAATTCCTCTAGGTTACATTACTCTTGGTTACACTCTACCAAGCCTCCTACACCCTCCTCACCATCTATTTGGATCACTTGGTGTTCCCTTGTCCCTGGGTTTGTTAACAGCACTTCCTTTTTCCCTACACCCCCCTTTCCCATCTCCCTCCCCCAGCTGTCAGTCCCATTGTTTTCTCCTCCAGATTGTTCATCCAGCCTATCTCATTTAGACAGACCTGTGGAAATCATAGCATGCACAAAAACGAGACAGAGCAAACCCAAGCAACAAAATGAAACAAAAGAACAACACCACCACCAACAAGCCAATGACAAAAAGCAAAACAAAACACAAGAAAGAAAAGCTTTTAGTTAGTTCAAGGACTGTTTGTTGGCCTTTAGGAGTGTTTTCTCATAGAGTATGATGGGTCAGCTAGCCCTGGCCCCAAAGTCTATTTTTGGTATTCCCTGGGGACTTCGTTGCTCTGTTCCCCTTCCTGTTCTGTTGTACACCCTTAGTATTTTGCCTCGGTGTGCTGGGATCAGATCGGGCGATAGAGGCATGCTGTTTTTTTTGTGTGAGCAGGTGCACTGTCATGGTGGCAAAACCAGTCCCCTGTCTACCACTAATCAGTCCTTTTTATTTTAAATAAATCATTTTATTGGGGGATCTTACAGCTCTTGTAACAATTCATACACCAATTTGTATGAAGCACATTTGTACATACATTGCTATCATCATTTCCAAACATGTTCTTTCTCCTTGAGCTCCTTTTTTCCCCTCCTCCCACCCACGTGAACCACTGATACTTTATACATACTTTTTAGTTTTATATTTTACGCCTCTGCTGTATCCCTTCACCCAAACTTCTGCTGTTTGTTCCCCTGGGTGGTGGAGTGGGGCTGTATGTCCATCATTGAGATTGGTTTCCCCTTTCTTCTGCTTCTCCCCCCTACCTTCCCTCGTGGTGTTGCTACTCTCAGTATTGGTCCTGAGGGGTTTATCTGTCCTGGATTCTGTGTGTCGGAACTTCTAGTCAATAGCAGTGTGCAAGCTCTGGTCTAGCCAGACAACTCAGACCTTCTTACACAATATCTTCAGAACCTCTATATAGGAAGCTTGATTAACAGTCTGACCTAGTGCAATGACTAAACTCCAAATGCACTATCACCCTCACATCAACAAAACCAAACAAATGAGCATCTTCTTGAAGTTTGAGTTCACTTGACGAGGTGTATTTGAGTGAGGTGATGATGGCGTCTTACACTGACTTGATTTATGTTTGCATTCTGGCTTGTGAGAAGAGCACAAGGTCTTGTCACCAGCAATGGCCTTGGGAAAAAAGTGTGGGTGCACTAGCTCGGAGCAAGTTGCCAGATGCCTGCCCAAACAGGAGAATGTATATTTTGAAATGTGTACCCAGTGGAGCTTTGTACCGCTTGGTTTTTTGGCGGGGGTGGGGTGGGGGTGGGTGGAAGGCCGGCTACTCCTTTGTAGGTTAGATAATCTGAGATGTGCTATTTGAAATTTCCTGGGGCCAGTTTTAGACAAAACTAGAAAAGTTAATTTTGCTGTATGGAAAAATCTGACAGTCTGGAAGTATCTAATTTTCCTCACATGCCATCATTCCCCTAGTAGCATTATTCTTAGTTAAAGCTCTCCTCTGTTCCTCCTTAGGGTTTCCCCCACTACCTGATGTTCCTTTTCTCCTACTCATCATCAAGGGACTTGTGTCCAAAGTGAGGACAGCAAATAAGAGACCCTCCTGACTCTCTGTTAAGAAGGGTGCTCTGGTGCATGCGTGTGTTTATGTGTGCACATACAATCGCATTTGAATTTTGTTGGAAGAGGCTTCATAGAGACAGAGAGTGACATGGTTAGAGCTGCTGCACATGTAGAGCACTGTACTCTATGGTGTTCTAATTCAAATGCATGTAAGGTCCAAGAGAGGTAATAGAAGCAAGTGACCAGGGTCAGGGAAGGCAGTAGGAGGAACTGAGGGAGCCTGAATGCCTCACACCCTGCCAGTTACACTGATTCTTGGATGGGAGAGTACCAACCTAGTGCTGTGAAATCTTCGCAGTTTTCAGAGGCTTGGGGGATTTAAATTTTGTATGGGTGCATAAGCAAATGTGGTGAAGAAAGCTGATGGTGCCCGGCTAGCAAAAGAGATAGTGTCTGGGGTCTTAAAGGCTTGAAGGTGAACAAGCGGCCATCTAGCTCAGAAGCAAATAAGCCCACATGGAAGAAGCACACCCGGCCAGTGCGATCACGAGGTGCCCAAGGGACCAGGTATGAGGCATCATGCAAAAAAAAAAAAAAGATATAAGTGTGTGTATGTATGTGTATATATGTGTATATGTATATATATGTATATATATATCATATTAAATGAAGGGGGAAGTGCAGAGTGGAGACCCAAGGCCCAAGTGTCGACCAATGGAGATCCCCTCATAGAGGGGTTTAGGAGAGGAGATGGGTTAATTAGGGTGTGAGGTAGTATTGATGAAGAACACAGCTTTCCCCCAGATCCTGGATGCTTCCTACCCCTAACTACCATGATCCGAATTCTACCTTGCAGGGCTGGATAGGATAGAGGCTGTACACTGGTGCATATGAGGGTTGGAGGTACAGGGAATCCAGGGTGGATGATACCTTCAGGACCAAGGGTGTGAGGGACGATGCTGGGAGAGTGGAGGGTGAGTGGGTTGGAAAGGGGGAACTGATTACAAGGATCCACATGTGACCTCTTCCCTGGGAGAGGGACAGCAGAGAAGGGGGGAAGGGAGACTCCGGATAGGGCAAGATATGACAAAACAACGATGTATAAATTACCAAGGGCATATGAGGGAGGGGGGAAGGGGGAGGGAGGAGGGGAAAAAAAAAAGAGGACCTGATGCAAGGGGCTTAAGTGGAGAGCAAATGCCTTGAGAATGATTGGGGCAGGGAATGTATGGATGTGCTTTATACAATTGATGTATGTATATGTATGGATTGTGGTAAGAGTTGTATGAGTCCCTAATAAAATGTAAAAGAAGAAAAGAGAAAAAAATGATTAAGGCAAAGACTGTACAGATGTGCTTTATACAATTGATGTATGTATATATATGAACTGTGAAAAGAATTGTATGAGCCCCAATAAATTGTTAAAATTTAAAAAATAAATAAATAAAATAAAATTAAAAAAAAAACAAAACAAAAAAAAACAAAACAAAAAAATAGACATCTAAATGCTTGTAATTTATTGATTTCGATAAACACACTGAATGCCAGTACTCAAGTCAAACAAACCAAACTGACAGCCATCGAGTCTTTGCCAACTCATAGTGACCCTATTAGACAGGGTAGAACTGCCCCTCAGTTCAGCTCCCAGCCCTGGAGGCCCACCAGTTCCTCGTTATTATCATGAGGAATACTATTTTCACAAGAGCATTACATACCCCTAGAGACTAAACCATAAAGCCATATAGGCTTTGACCATCAATTCTGATATGCTTTTTCCTCAAACTGATGGGTCATTTGATGGAATCCTTGTATTACTTCCCTAACATAAAAATTAATCAAGCAAAGGAGATTCAGTGCTCAGTACTACAGCCCCCTATTTAGAGATTAACTCTTAAAAACCACCACCACCACCACCACCACCACCACCACCACCACCACCACCACCACCACCGCCACCTTATCTATGTTGATAAAAACTTGAGTAGGCTGTATAAATATCTCAAGTATTTAGGATAAAATGGATTCTTATTCTACTGTCACATATTTAGTTTGAGTTATGTGTTTCCATCTGAACACAAATTAAATAGACCTTATTGACATCTTTTCAAAATGCCATAAAAATTAAATGATTACCTTAAAAGATACTCAGTATAATTAGGCATCAGAAAAATGTACATCAACACTAGAGCGAGATAGTGTTTCAACCCATCAAGATGACACTAGCCAAGAATATTAAAAATACCATTGAGTGCTGGAAGAATGAACAGATTTGTGTCAGAAGAACAGTCTGAAAGGTCCTTAGAAGCAAGCACGGGGAGACTTCACATGCTTTGGATATGTTATCAGGAGATGCCAGTCCCTGGAAAAGGCTGAAATGTTAGGTTCAAGTATAACAACAGTTTTGAAGATGGTGTAGGACTGCGCAGTGGTTCATTCTGCCTTGAGTTGGAACTGACTCAATAGCACCTAATGCTAAAAGCTAGATGCTTTTGATCCTAAATGAAAAGTGGATGGTCTAGCCTCCATACCAGCTACGTGGACAACTGCCCCTCCCCCCAGAAGAATTTACTTTAGAAGACGGCACTGAACCTGTAGCTAGGGGAGATGGACATGTCTGATCAGAGCACACAGGGGCAAATGAAGGGGGAGGAAGAGAGTGGAGCACACACTGGTCCACCAGGCTTGGAGGATGATTTTGGCACTCTGAACAGCCAATGTACAGAGTGGACCATATGGCTGATCCCACTATGAGACATGCCATCCCTTGCTGGCCCAGAGCCCTATGGGGACAATACCGGAGACTCTGTGTTGGGACTGACCCGACTGGCCCTCCAACACGGAGGCAAATCACTAAAAGCATGCAGCAGAGCAACCATGAGAGCAGAGCGGGTAGCCCCTGAGGGAGTACAAAGGACAGACTCTGGGGCCAGAGCATGATACGCCATCAGACCTGACTGAAGGACACACCTATAGAAAAAAAAATCAGACCTTGATCTATTTACAGGTTTTTCTTTCTTAAAAAATTTTTTTGTCTTTTAATTAATTTACTCTTTTATTGATCATTGGTTTTCTGTTGTTGTTTTTTTTTGTCATCACAGTGTTCTCACCCATCGCCTATCTTGCTATGGTTTGATTTTTGGTGCATATTATTATCTCAACAGATCTATCTAGATAAGATAGGCTGGAAGAATAGTCTGGAGGAGAAAACAACAGGACCAATGGTTCCCGGGGACATGGGAGAGAGAGAGGAGGGGGTAAGGAGGTGATGCTGACCAATCCAGCGACAGGGGAGCAACAAGTAATCCAAAATCCGTCGCAAGGAGGGTGTGAGAAGCCTGGTAGGTATTCAGCAAGGGCAATGTAACCAAGAGAAATTACTCAAACCCAAGTGAAAGCTGAGCATGATAGTCGGACAAGAGGAAAGTAAAAGTAAATAGAGGAAAGAACTAGGTGACAAAGGGTATTTCTAGAGGTCTACATACTGGCATGTACATATGATCGGTAAACATGTATATGGAAACTCACATCTGTGATTTTGGTCAGCCATAAGCACCTAATTTGTATAGTCTCATGTAATTGGCCAATGGGAGTTATAAAACCATAGTGTCAAAGGTCATATAAAAGTGCTGTATTCCTTCTAGGATGCACACCTTCCCGACACGATTGCTGAAGACAAACGTGTGCATAAGCAAATGTGAAGAAAGCAGATGGTGCCCAGCTATCAAAAGATATAGCACCTGGGTCTTAAAGGCTCGAAATAAAAAGACCATCTAGCTCAGAAGCAACAGAAGCCCACATGGAGGAAGCACACCAGTCTGTGTGACCACGAGCTGTCGAAGGGATCAGATATCAAGCATCAAGGAACAAAAAAGCATATCATTGAAAATGTGGGTGAGTGCAGAGTGGAGACTCAAAGCCCACTAGTAGGTAACTGGACACCCCCTTAATGAAGGATGTGGGGAGGAGAAGAGCCAGTCAGGGTGCAGGGTAGCAACGATGAAACATTTTCCTCTAGTTCCTAAATGCTTCCTCCCCCCCACTATCATGATCCAAATTCTACCTTACAAATCAGGCTAGACAAGGGGATGTACAGAGAGATCGCCTTGGAGATTGGGTGGATGTTCCCACAGTAGCGTGGAGCCTCACAAGTGGTGGTCAGGCGTTTCCCCCAGTCACTTGTAGGACCTCAGGATTTAGGCTGGGGATGCCCCCACTTTTTATAGGGGAGAACAACCTGTGGCCTGGTGTGTGGGAGAGGACCAGCGTGAATTCCCCAGCTGCTTGCCACACCAATAAGTGGGGGGTGGGAGCTCCCTCAGTTGGGCCTTCAGGTTTGCCCTAGGCAGAGGGGAGTGGCCTGGAGACAGCTATTGTCTTGTGATGGGAAAGAGAGTGAAAGGAGAGGAAAAAGAGAGAAAGAGGAAGACACAGACTGGGGCAATAATGCCAACCAGACTGACAACCACTCACCCACACACAACTAAAATGCACAGAGTAAACAAAGGTGACAACAGTAAAAAAAAAAAAAAAGAAAAGAAAACAACTAAAAAGGAGAACCAAATCTGTGGAGGCTGTGGTAGGAAGTAGAGAAGAGCTAGATGGAGCGGAGAAAAGCAGAAAACCTGTAAGAAGAGTCCAATAAAAGGAAAAAGAGAGAAGAGAAAAGGAAGGAGGAGGAGAGAGTATTTTTTAAATGGTTAAAGAAATAACTGACCCTGTGTTATGCTGTGTGTAGCTCTGACTCGTCCTGTGTGCAGTACTGTCTTAGGGGTCAGGCTGCCCACTAGGAGGACAGGGTTGCCCTAGGCAGAGTGTAGGGCTCTGGAAACCAGCAGTGGTATGTGCAAGCAATGAGAGGGAGCAGAGAGAATCGTACAAGCTAAGAGAGAGGTGAAGAAAGCAAAGACAGAAAGAGGAAAGAAAGAAAAAGAGAATAAAGAGAAAGAAGGAAATAAATCCAACTGAGTTCACTAAGGTTGGCTGTGATGGTAAAGAGCAAGGAGAGAGAGAAGGAGGAAATAAAGTATAAAGTAGTAGCTGATCCCTGATTGCTTGGATGAGGGGCCAGAGGGGTTTAGACACTGCTCCAACATGGCAGGTCAGTGTGCCCTTTTAATGCCGGGACCCAGTGGTGCTGGGCAGAATTGCCCTAGTTGACGAGATCACCTTAGAGGCATGACGGAGGTTTCTTCAACGGTGCAGCGCACTGTAGGTGTTTGTCCCAGGTGCCTTGTGTGGTGTACAGCACTCCCACACAGGGCAGGCTGGAGTGCCTCCTGCTATTTGGGTTGATTTGCCCTAAGCGGAGGGAAGTGACCTGGAAGCCTTTAGTGGCATATGAGAGGAGAGAGTGGGAGAGAAGAGGAAAAAGAGGGGAAAAGGGGAAAAAAGAGGGATAAAGAAGAAAGCGAGTAAATAAAAGCCCAACACCAACCTGAGCACGTTGAAACTGAGTGCGGTGGAAAAGTTAGAAGGGCTAGTGAATAAAGTGAGAATAAGTAGAGCAGTGGGTAAGGAGGTAATGATACTTGATCACCTGTCCTTGAGGCCAGAGGAATTCCAACTCTTCCTCAAGGTCACGGGGTCATGGACTTGTAAGGTCTCTCTCTCTGGCCTAAATTCCAACCCCAGTCCTTGGCTCCCCGCGAGAAAAATTTCATGCGGAAGCCAGGCTCGTGATCCAAGTGAATTTAATGAGAGTTAAAAGAAGCTTCAGGTTTTACAAGGCACCCATAGGATTCCTTTGACCATGGGGCCTGGCAGAGACTGCCTCAGGTCATGCAAGGATCTCTCTCCTCCCAGGAAGACGACCAGACCACCCCTCTCCCTTCTGGTTCCTGCCTTTTCAAGGGTTCCCGGGGAGGCTGGTGAAGGACCCCAGGTCAATCCCATTGGCTGAACTGCAATCATCTGGCCCAGGTGGGCTGCTCCAGGTGCAACATCCATCGGAGCCCACGGGCAGGAAAATCCAGCTTTCCTATGCTGGCTCTCCTGGGCATGCGTTAATGGACTTTCCCATCCCTGATGTAGGGTTCCACAGATGCTGTGTGAGATTACTTCAAAAGCAAGATCGCGCCCGTGGCCAGGGGTCACTTGGGTGCTGGAGTACCTGCCTTGTGCTGCATGTAGCACTGCAGCAGGGGCTGGGAGGGGGCACTGGGGGGCTCCCTCAGCCCCGTCTAGGGCTCCAAGACCGGCAGGGCCTCCCCAGCTATGTGTAGAATCACTGAGAGGGAAGCTTGTTGTCCTATCTAGACTGCTGATGCTTCCTAGATCAGAGGATTTTCTTTTTTATCCCTCTGGCCAGCTAGAATGAAATTGTCTCCCACAGTCTCTGGGCTACAGCTCAGTGCTGTTTAAGGCTGACACTGCTACAGCGGGTCTTTGTTATGGTAAAAGCTGCCAGGCCCTGTGGCTGAGTTCTGGCATTCCTTAGCTAGGTTGCTTCTTATGCTGATTTATGTTAAGGACCTCCCCTATGTGGTGCTTGGAACTGAGCAACCAGACTTGGGTTTGAGTTTTAAACCAATCATTTATGTTTCACCCTTAAAAAAAATTCTACTTGTGATGTGCTCAGATTTGGTGGCTGTCAAGCTGACCCCCAGAGGGGGAGATGCAGCTTATCAGGGGGGTTGTTTGCTAGTCGGCCAATTGGAACTAAATTTGCTCCCTGGACTCCCGACTTTCTGCCTTTTTCTCCCACACCATGATCTTCCTAAGGTAATAATATATTTTTTCTTCTACTCTAAATTATGGCTACCCACCACCAACCCCTGACCGTGAGCTCAAGGCATCCAACCGCATGGAGAGCTCAGTGTGGGGTTCCCCTCGTGTCTGAGATTCTGCCCCCTCTCAGGGCGTCCACCTGCAGGGATCCCTGCTCCAGGCAAGGGCATATCTGGCACCTGCCACTTCGTCAAAATTATAGTGCTTTAAAGCATTCTTAGTTTGCTTTGTGAGTGGAAATCCCACAAAAGAAGGGGTTCAGGAGAAACCCTGTTACCCTAGTTCTAATTTCAGAACTCCACCTCCCCGTTTCCTTCACCTAATTTCCTATTTTTCTGGTCTGGCAGCAGGAGCTCCAGATAGATGGGTCCTATCTGGTCGCCATTTTCTCTGAATCCCTCCATCTATTTTTTTTACACTCTTAAAAAGTACAAAACATTTACTCTACAAGCGCAAACAGATTTTCAAAAGCAGGGAAAAACCTGAACGTTCAGTACATGGTTCAATCGTCTTTTCATCTCTGTGCCCTAACTATGCTGAGCTCCATGGAACTGCATGGAGGGGAGCTATTCTGGCGTCATCGAGCCAAGTGAGTGTTTTGAATTACCTCAAGTGAATATTTGACTGGAAAGCATAGGGTGTAAAAAAACCCTGAAATCAGATGGTGCACATCTATCACAAAGAACAGGGCCTTGTACTTAAACCTTTTTTCTGAAAATAAGCAGCCATCTAAGTGAGATATCAACTAAGGCCGCCCAGAACAAGCAGCACAGCCAGTGTGATGCCAGGGTGATAAATAATAGAATCTCAATCTGCAGGTATGAACAAGAATCAGAGTTTATATTCGGAACACCCAGTTTGCAAAAGGACTCAAATGCACATGCTGGGTGAATTCCCTCTGACCATAGTCCATGGACATGAACAGATACAGTTAAGTTCAAATGTAACACCTGATCATTTGATCTCTTCAGACTAATTTTAATTTGGTTCCAGTTTTTAGTATTTTTCACTTTCTGTTCGATTGAGGTTTTTCTCTCTTTTATCATTGTTAGTTTTTCTTTTCTACTTGTTTCTTGATTTTGTTTTGTATTTTTTTTAATACATATGAAATCCAGGAGAGGTAAATCCAGAGAGACACTAACAGAATTAACAATCACCTAGGGACAGGCAGGGAAGATTTGGGGGAGTGAGGGGGGGGCTAACAAAAATGAATATAAAAGAAGGAAATGATGTAAACCTGATTGTGGTGAGGATTACACAAATCTTAATATGACTGAAGTATTGAATGATATATGTGAATTATATGAGAATTAAAATAAAACAAAAGCTGAGTTCAGAGATAGGGCAGCAATTTAGCCCTGAATCTCTTGGTGAAGATTGAATGTCATTTTGTGCCAAGAGCCCATTTTTCCACTCATGAAGTTTGGGGAACCGGCCATGCTCCTTCATCACTTTTCTTACCTCAATAAATGGGTACAGTTCACTCTTCTCCCTTTTCTTCTCTGTCACATACTTTGCAGCAGTCAGGGGAACAGAACTTACAGTCCTGAAAGGGATCCATGAGTGTTAGTCCAGGTAGACTAGAGAAACAAATCCACACTCAGATGTGTATAGGAAAGACCTTTATATACAAGAACAGTTGTATATTGAGAAAGCATTCCAGCCCAACCAAGATCAAGTCCATAAGTCCAATATTAGCCCATGTCTGATATCAATCTATAATGTTCTCTTCAGACTCATGAAACACCTTCAATGACCCCAAATGCAGGAAGATCACAGGTCAGTAGTTGCAAAGTCTTCTGCATCCAGTGGTGGTAGAAGCATCTCAGCTTTGGCAGGGTCTCCATGTGGCTCCTCCAGTTCCCAGGGCATGGGTTCTATCAGTGTGGTGCCATGTGTCTTGTTAGTAGGACATCTCTCAGGGAATGAGCAGAAAGATAGTCTCCTGCCTCCAAGGAGGAAATACCAGATTTCCCAGAACCCTGACGGGAAGGCCAGGCCCACAAAGAGGCCTCATTGGCCATAACCCAATAGAGAGACTAGAGTCTACCCCTTCACTCTTAATCCTCTCAAGTCCCAAATTGACACCAGATTGTATAACTACAACAGACCACCCCTTGTCCATTTGACATTTTCACAAAATTCTTTAGCCGTATATAATTTCAAAACAATAATAGAATCATATCAGTATCTAACAGTATAATATGAAAATGCATACATTTCACTCCGTGCCACCCTCCTTTAAACATAATATTCTGTAAGTGATGAAACAAAAATATCCTATGCTTAACAATTGCAGGTAAGGTACACCCACATATTAATCCTATAATTCTATGAATATATTCCAGTATCTATGAAATCTTGTAAGCTAGCCACTTCACGCCTTTATCTGGCCCATTTTGGCTATTCAGTTTCTCTACTGCCTACTTCCATCAACCCAGTGCTCTGAGGAGACAATCATATTCTTCAATATAAAGAGTCTTCATGCCAGTTGGAACCTTGTGAAGTCCACATCCACAAGAAAGTCAAAGCAGGACAGTTCGTCTATACAGTCTGCAGCAGTATATACCAGTGCACAGGCTCAACATTCTTCTCTTCATCTGGTCGGGTTCGGGTCAAGTCAATGTGGGCTCCCTCTCTTGGCCTCACCTCAGTGTCCATTGGTCGCATTGCCTTTAGGCCTTGGCCCCATCACCAATTCTCCACAACTCTAGTCCCCTCAGAGTAGGTCATGGACTTCAAACGAGTCAACCTGCTCTCATCTTCTTCTCTACTGCCTGTAAACCAGGTCCACGAGTGTCAGTGGTCAGAATGAACCCGCTGCTCTATTGCTGCTATTCTGCCACTTTCACTCAACAAGCAGATCCAGGTGGTCACCTAGCAATCATTTCAGGCTTCTACAGGCTCCCTTGAATGTTCAGTACTAGAAAGGAGTTTCTTCAGGCTTTGAGATTTTTTTCCAGTTTCTGACAAAAACCACTATTCAAAATTCAAATATTACAAAAGTTCCCTTTTAATGCACATGAAGCTCTTCCTCACAGTGGGAGCAGTGCACAGAAACGGACCTTGATGCTGGGCTGCTCTGTGCGTGCTTTGGTCAGTTGGGAGCTGCTGATTCACAGATTCACTTCACGTGGATGAAGATGCTTGTTTGCTTCCCCGTGAGTTTATCGCGCTTCAACAGAGAAGAACCCTGTTCTTGGGTTTTGCCTCTGCCTTGCTCCTAGCACCGCTGGAATAGAAAGATTACAAATGATTTTTTTGTTGTTGTTTTAAAAAACAGAAAAGAAATGCCGTGTACCTGTTAGGTAAGTAGAGGCAGAACTGAGGGTGGTCGCTGTGCATGCCAAACCTCCTCCCCATCACAGACAGTTGAAAGCTGCTTCAGGCTGGAAAGATGCACACATTTAGGTCCTTGTGACAGGAAGCAGGTCAACCTGGGCGGGCCCCCATCTAGACCAGGTGGGCTTAATTCAGTCAATGGGGTCAAACAGTACCGTCAGCCATGCCTACCAACAGGGTATGGGTGGGGGCCTCCCACCAGCTGTCATGCAACCCAGCGCGTGTGGGCTGTCCAGTCCGCCCCCACCCCCCACGAGCATATTTGCCTCTTCTATCCTTTATAAAGTCACTTGGATCACAAACTAGGTTTCTGCGTCAATTGGTTCTTGTGTGAAGCCAAGGACAGAGGTACATTTCTCCCAGAGAGAGCCCTCACATAACCAAATCAGATTATAGCCTTCAGTGTTAGGGTTCCAACGAATTTTGGGGGAATATCTCAAGTGGTAGTGGTAAGGACACAACTCAATCCATATTATCTCTTTATTTTGCTCAGCCAGATGCTTGCCCTTTGAGCCTGAATTGTTGCAAGGCTTATTACCCCATCAAGTGTTCCCAGAGCAAGCCCTAAATGGGCAGTAGTCACACACAAGGAAGATTTGCAGGGGACACTGTTAAGAATGATTAATGCTTAAGTGTTCCTTGTCTCCCCAAATGTACCATCTGGCAGAAAATTTGTTAGATCTCTCTCCTGGGAGAGATATACCTCAGCTCTTGAATAACTCTCCTGGTCATAGAAGTCAAATTCCAAGCTTTTCATCCAACATTCATAAAGCTAAATAAATGTTACATAAACCTAAGTTCTCTATCTTGGATAAGACAAAGTAAAACCATGACTTGAGAAGGTTTTCATTGAGGACAGAGACAACTTCAGATATTCTAAGCCTATGAAATTGGTCATGATTCAGGCAACTTGCCAAGGAAGCAGGTAATACCTAGGTGGGAGGTGGAATGAATAAGAACTTGCACTAAGATTCCATTCCATCAGGTGCAGCTGGTGACTTTGGAGGCCCAGAGCAGGCAGTGGGAGAGAGAAGACCAGAGCAGGGGAGGGATGTGATGAGCTGGAGGGTAGAGGGAGGGATTATGTGTTGTCCTGCTGTCACCTCCCACCCCACTGTGACCCTTTAGTGATGTGGGCCCAGGTTTGTGATGCAAGTGGGTTTGAAGCCAGAGGGGACTCAGAGTGCTCAGTTGCCTGAGTGCAACCGCTGTATCCAGAAGATGGAGGAGATTCTCTTTCTGCTGGAACAGAAAAGTGCTTCCTGGCTGACCTACCAATACCCCACCTGGTTCACTGTTTTGACCTTGGGCATCCTGTATGGAGTGGGTTGCTTCTTCCTGGTCCTCCCCTTCCTTCCAAATACTCCACCTGTGCGACCACCCAGGAAAAGGATAAAGGTAAGAAATTCTCAACCCAGCCATAGGAGAGATTGATTTTTCCTTGTTTTATAAATTTTTCCTTTCGTAATTAATTTCCTGATAGGGGAAATCTCAAGAAAGAAGAGACCATCAGCCCTGGCTTTGGAATATTGATGAGGGCTGGTGCGTCCTTACTCACTGTTAGGACTTTGTTCACTGCATTGGTATCATTTTATCCTTGCCGGCTTATGTTGATTTTCATTATTTCTGTTGGCTTTCCCTGTTTGTGAAGCACAGGAGGCGTGGATGCATCATGATCATGGACACAAGGGTTGACAGAGTTGCAGGTGGAGAGATCTCATGGCAGAGGGAGGGATTGTGAGATCAGCAGTGTGGAGAACTTCCCCATCGGGAAGCTAGGGAGTGAAGGGGGATTTATTTCAAGACGAAAAAATGAAGGAGGCCAGAGGGGACAGAGAGCTTTAGACCTGACTGTGATTACACAACTCCTTTTGAAGGCAATTTAACCATGGAGGGGGGGGGGTGTTGTTCTAAAATGGATATGGTAATCATTGATTGTACCATTGCCCTTGATCTGATTGAACGACTGAACTATTGACTCGTATGATATGTAAATCATTTGCCAGTCAGATGAGCATTCAAAAATATTTCTCTTTGAAGATCTCAGACCTCCCATCTCTAGTTGTTATAGAGGGCAATAGGTAAAAATCCCCAATATAGTGACGCAGTGGCTAAGGACTAGATGACTAGACATTTCAAAGGGCAGCTCTCATCACTGGGTCCTCAGTCTCTTTCCTTGAGCTCCAGTCTCTGGGCCAAGGCTCCTTTTCTGTCTGGGCTAATTGAGAAAGCATGGCTGACCCCGGGGAGGAAGTGGTCAAGGGCTGGCCCAGAGCTTCAGCCTCCATAATCAAAATCTTGCCCACCAGAACACTGAGTGCTGAGAGTGTGTGCTCTCCGTGAGCAGAGGAAGGCTGACGGAAGAAATGCACTCTAGGTCTCACACAGAAGCTGGTTTCTGGGCTTTAGTCATTCCATGGAGATTGTCATTCTTCTAATCACCAGTAAATGCCTGCAGTTTGTCACAAAGAACAGATGCAGGATTGGATTCCAGCCTGACTTCCTCTCTTGTGCCCCAGCCTCAGGTGGAGACAAGGAGAAGCAGCAGGTCAAGGGACAAAGGTGACGCTCTGAAAGGTAAGGTTCTGCCCATTCAACCAAGCTCTGTAAGCTCTCCTGTCCCCTCCTCTGCAGGATGCCAGTGGCAACAGCCCGTCTCTCTCAGGTAATAATCCTGAACAAAAGGATACTGTGGATGGAAACAGAACCCAGATATTTCCCAGATGTACAGGAGGGGCCTAGGATGGGATGAAGGCTGGCCAAGGTAGGACCCAGTAGGGGGCAGTGGGGGTGTCAGGAGCAGATTCTGGTGGATTTGGAGGTGGAACATTGAGGGGTAACTGCGATAAGCTGTGTAACTTTGCCAAGGTTCAGATTGCTCACTGAGACCCCACAGACAATATTGGAAACCGATGCTCCTTGAAATGCCAAAGCACCTCCTGCCCGTGGGAGTAAGCTATCATTTGACCTTGAGCTCTGGAGAGTCCAACGTCCTAAGTGCACAGCCCGTGTGACATTCCTTTCGGTCCTCTGGGAGGGCTGCACCATAACGGTTCTCTTGATTTCCAGTTTTCCGAAGCTTCCTGCAAGAACTATATGGCGCTCAGAACCTGCGTTTGCGTCTTAGGCAGAAGTAAGTAACCTTCCTGCTTCACCGCGGGGTGCATCTTCCAACCAGGGTGCCTGTGTGGCCTCGGGCTGCAGAGCAGCTGGGATGCGCTGGTTTGGGGGACACTTTCAGGGATGGGCAGAGAATGACAGGAGTCCCGGGCAGTGGGGTGGGGCAGGAAGAGCAGGCCATCAAGGCTTGGGGAGGGGCTGAGCTTGCACCGACCCTTGCTAGCCTGCTAGGTCTCTTGCCCCTTCAGTCCTGGCTGTAATCTGGTCCTTCTGTCTCCTGCAGCCACTTGGGAAACCCACTTGACACTGGCAGCTTTGGTCAACAGAAAGCTCAAGCCCTCTCTGGTAGCTGGCGAAATAGAGGTACGGCTGAAGTCCACGTCGGTACGCGCGCCCCACACGGTTCTGCGGCTCATCCATTCCGGACACCTAGGTCTCAGAACTCCACCCTTCCACGGGCCCAGATGTGCATCTCAACTTCTCAAGTCTTACCCGCCTTGAGTCAATCACCAAACTGCGCACATTCCCATGAACCTGACAGTCTTTCACCCACACCACTGGCTCTTCCCTCACCCAGTGCCAAACCCCCGGATTCAAAGGCCTACCTGCAGCCTCCAAGCACTCTCTGGGACTCACCAGCCCCGCACCCCACAGGGACTCATTCTCAGAATGACTTGTTGGCAAGGCCCAGGCAGAGCCCATCTCCACACAACCGCTGCTCCACACCTGCCATGGCAGCCATCACAAGTCAGGATCCCAAAGGCCTCCCTACGGCCTCCCCACCCCAGTGTTGGGCAGCTGCCAAGAACTTACAGCTTCCCTCCTTGGAATACTTTGGGTCTCTGAAAGAGCACTCTACCTGGCACCCCCAAGAAGACACCTTTCGGGAAGGACCCACAAAGAGGCAGGGGGAAGTAGGGAGGCCCACCTTGCTCAACCCCAATGTCCACAAGCTGCTGGAAATAGAAATCACAAAGGCAGAGAAATGGAATATTTGGGAAGAAAAAGGAAAGGGTGTATCAGAATACCATCTGCAGGCCTTAAATATGTTGAAGGCACTCGATGGGGAGCAGATCACTGCACCTCCCCAGCCCTTCTGGAATGCCAGCATCAAAGCAGAGCAGATACCCAGCGCTCAGAAGCATTTTCCACAAAAATTCAGTGAGTTTTTCTGGGGTCTACCTTTTCTGCACAGCGAGTCTCTGGCAGCTGCTCTCAGGGTCTCTGGATCTACCCTAGAGTTTCCCACTGTCTTATTTAATGAAATTCCTAATGCCTTACCAGCTCAAATGCAAGCTAAAGAGTACCCACTCTTGTTGCAACGTCACTCCTTGCCCTACACTGAAGGCCGATTCCAACTTTTACTTCCAACTGCATGCCAAGCCCAGGCCCCACCGCCGGCTACAGTCCTGACTCCGCCCGGTCCACAGCCCCGTGGCCCACTCGCAGTACCTTTTCCTCCTCCTCACAAGAGTCCCTGTGATGAATCCTGTCTTACCGTCCACACTAAGTCCCAATCACGCATTCCAAATTCACTTCAACAGCTGGAAAGCCATTTTTTAAAGAAACAACAGGAAAGTGAGAGTTCTTTACCCTTTATGATACCACCACCCCAGGAAGCTTTTTGTCTTCGCAAACCCACTCATCCCCAGGACAATCAGAAGGTCCAGACCCCAAAGACAGACCCCAAGCTTCCTGGCTGCTTGAAGCAATCGGAGCTCCACCGCCAAGAGAACTTCCCTCAATTGCAGGGGCCCCTCGGCAATGGGACTCTTGAGTCTCTGACACTAAAGCAGCCTCAGGAAAAATGGCCAGGGACTTGTCTGGATATGAAGCAGCCCGAATGCTCCTGCTCAACACCTGGAGACAAGCAGGGGAAGAATGTAATGAAGACGGTGTCCCCAGGAAGATGCACACACCCTGGACCGTCGCCTGCGTGCTGCAGAGCCGGTGTCCAGCTGAGGAACAACTCGGTCAATGGACAAGGGAATTACTTGAGGAAAATATCCAAATGTAATCTATCTCTCTGTGGATCAGGAAACTACTGCCCAAAAGGAACTCCGGGAGCCGACTCAAAGGAGTTAAGTGATTTGAGGATACACAAGGGGATTAACGCAGGAACTTACACCCTAAGGGGTCCAAATAAAATCCTACTGGAAAACACCCTGAATGTCCACATGTGCAGGAAGGTGGAGCAGATTAGAAAGGATCAGATCCCTGGCATTGTTTGCCGTTCATGTCTTGCGACCACGCACGCTTTGTCTATTTCCCTGACCCACCCACATGTTGTCAATGTGGCCTCCTGGGGAGAGCTGGAAGATCTGAACACAACGCAGAGCCTTTCCTTTCTCAGCCCGGGCACTCAACAGGTGCTGGACTCGCATATCGTAAGGCTCCAAATGAGGCAGAGGTGGTGCATGCCCCTCAAAGTCCTTGAGCCCACAAACCTCTGTAGGACAAGAAAAGACAACGCAATGTCCTTTCCAAAGTCCACCTGCTTAGCCACCCCTAAGTATTGAACTAACCTAGTAACTGAGGCTGCCAAGGTCCTGGGAGAACCCTGTCAGGCAGACTGGGGAGAGAGAGTGACCACAAAGAAATCAAGCCCTACCCTGGAGAGTCCTTTTGCTGATTGCTCCCCTACAGAGGAGCCTGTTCAGGGAACCCCAGCCTACCCCCCACTTGATAATGACAGTGGATGCTCATTGGCCCTCAGGCAGCCGTTTCCAGCCTTCATGCCCAGTATCCTTGGCAGAACCTTCCAGAATGAAAGTGTCCAGAGAGAGAGAGCCTAGAGCAAACCTCAAATCCAGTACTGACCAGCAAGGGGTCAAGGAAAGAGGGTGCTAGTTGTGCCCCAGGAGGCCCCAGATTGGAAGTGAACTCTGAATGTCCATCTTCAAGAGCCAAAGAGACAGGGTTGGTGGTGGTCAAGAAGTCCTCTTCAATAGAGCTAGACGATAGAGACACTTTCAAAACCAGTGTGCTGGCAAAATCTCAAACCAATGATGTGGACCCGGGGGTGCTTCGAGGCTCTAGGATGTAGTAAAAGTTTCCTGCTACCTGGAAAGTGTGCTCCAGTTCCTGAAAAGCCAAGCCTTACAGCACGAGTGTGCAGTGAGATTAAGCTCCAGGTGGAGGTAGAGGCAGAGGTTGGTTCTCCATGCTGTCCTGTTGACGGGCTCCTTCAGGACTGCACCACTGATGTGCTCACTGCCACCAATGTTTTGCCTTCTCAGGTGGTCCATTGCCGCCCCCAGCATTTGTTCACTGGGGATAAGCCAATATGTCAAGGGCCAAGTGGCTTCGTGGTGGCTAGAGCAAGTTACATGGGGCAGCAGAAGCTCAAAAGCCCCAACCTTCAGGACCCCTCGACAAGGAGAAGGAAGGATGCTGTTCCCACTGACAAGAGGGAGACTCATAAATGGCCCAATCCAGAAGAGCATGGAAAAGGATTAGCGGGAAGAGGCATCTCCCAAGTCTGTGGGTTAAGCCAGCCTGTGCAAGACAAGGCATTGGCTGAGTGCCTTGAGATCAAGTCCTCACAGCTCCCACCAGAGAAGGGACAGCTTCCTGCTGAGGGCCACAGCAAAAAATGGAGGAAGCACTTTGTCCAGTGGATTTGCTCCAGCAAAAAATCTACAGGACATGGTGATCCTTTGCAAAAAGGAAAGCCCGTATTACCCTGTGGTCACAGCCTTGGGCCCCTTCAAAGACAACCAGTGTCTCCTAACAAGGTCACGGAGGCTCAGGTGCTCACGACAGATGTTGGCCAAGTCCTAGAGGGGACACCAGGCTGTCATCAGGAGTATCTTGCGTCAACGTTATGTCCACGAAAAGAAGCGCAGGCCTCAGTTAATGGATGTTCCTCCAGCTGCAGGGCTCCTTTCTTTGTAGAACACAGGAGAGTGGCAAGTGTGAGACCCTGCCTCCACCAGGCGATACCTGACTGCCAGAGCCTTCCCACCACGAGCACCTGTATCAGGGATGTATTCACAAATTTCTGTCCGTTCAGGGGATTCAATATCAGAAGCCACACTCAGGCATTGCCCCCCAGGGTGTTTGTGTGCCCAGTCAGCTTGCAGCAGCAGAGGCGGAGGAGGTGGGCTTACTCCAGTTACCCTTACCACTGCCCACGTCACTGTCTTCGAGAATATGTCTTATCTGGCAAATTAGAAGACGCTTCTTCTGCTCTGATTAGTAGGAAAGTATCCATGCCAGCCACTTTAGCCTGTTCTGCACAGGCTAATGGCTTCTCTCAGCCATGATATTCATTGTTCCATAATAGAGATTTTCCCCCTCCTACATTAAAGTGTGACTTCTGTGCTGCATGGCGGGATCTAGAGGGGGTGTCATGTGTGTTAGTCTGTGTAGACTAGAGAAACAAAATTCATACACTCATATTTTATGAGTTTTATATAAAGGTTAAGTGAACATTGAAAAGCATCCCAACCCAGTTCAATCTAAGACCACCAGTCCAATAGTATCCCATGTGTCTGACACCAATCTACAAAGTCCTCCTCACAATCCAAAAACACACGGGGAGACAATGACTGCAGGAGGAAATTGTAGTCCGTGCGCTGGCAGGTTCTCCATGAGGCTGCTGCAGAAACCAGGGCTGCAACAGGGTAGGTCCATGCGGCTTCTCCTCAGGGATCTCCCAGGAAATGAGTCTTTCCAGCTGCTTTAGGGACCTAACAAATGCATATCCACCCTGGTGGCACTATCAGAGAGCAAGAGACCAGAAAGGCTAGGCTCACAGAGCCATTGATCTCCCTGCCCTTCAATTAACCCCACATGAGTTCATTGACGAGGTTGGCATAATATACCTTTAACTATGTTAGATACTGCGTCTCCTTCTCTGAGTGCTAGCTCTGACTTCTCAAAGGGCAGGGCTCTGGAGGAGGTTTTCAGCAGTGTTTCCCACCCACTTCCATCCCAAGTTCTTCATTTTGCACCTCTTATGATTTATGGTAACACCCCTACTGTGAAAACCTCAGAAGGTCCCAACACAGTGAAGAATGTTCCCTGGTGCCATTACTTTGTCTTCAACGTTATGTGGCTGCAGTTGATAGGTTTTGAGAGGCGCAATCCAGCCAAGAAATTCCATCGAGGGTCCAGAAGAGGTTTAGACCAAAGTAGCGTCTCATGGTACCAAGCAGGCATGAGACATGTGGCGGCCTGTCTAAGTCCCACATGTGCATTTGATGAAGGCTGCCAAGTTTGGCATGGAGGTTCCGCCTCAATACACCTGTCACAAAATGCGAAATGACATATTTTGCTACCTTTGCCTCTCTCCCAGCCTAGGGTAACCTCCAGGATGGAAGTCCCAGGTCTGACACATGTGGGTGGGAACTGCTAGGGAGGCTGCCAGCGGGGGACTCTGCTCACCCACTGCACCAAGGGAAAATCCGGTTCACAGCTCACATGCCTTCCTCTGTATATAAACCCGGAGAAGGAGCAACAGCTTAGGCTGAGTGGTACAGGATGAGCGTCTGTGTAATAACCACTAATGGTTAGGCACCATGGACACAGGGTAGGGAAGGATACAGTGAAGAAGAATATGAAGCGTTGGACATAGCAAAGGGGGCCAAAGAGCATGAGGATCCCCAGAAATGACGCAAGACACAAGCGGAGCTAACACAGGCTTACAAAGGGGAATCGGCCAGGTGCTTCACCCCAGCTTTAGCTAGCTGCCCCCACAGCAGAACTTTATCTCCTACAGAGAGCACTGGGTTGGATAGCAAAGGCACAGCTTTCAAGCAGGGAAGGTTACTTTCTCAATACTATCTTTAGTGGGGCGACAAACTGTTATTTTACTTGATTTCCATCTCCTGACTGGGGGAAGGATGAGTTGATAGCCAGGGTGGGGTAGAGTGGGGATGAGTCAATAACAGGGTGCCAGGACTCAGGAAACATGACCCCAGGCTTTTGGGCTTCACACATGCATACACACACGCGTCCGCGCTCTAGGAATGTTCTCACGAAACATGACCGCAGGCTGGTGGTCTTCACATGCACACACACGCGTGCGCACACACACACATACATGCTCTAGGAATGTTCTCAGCAAACATGACCCCAGGCTGGGGGTCTTCACACACACACACACACACACACACACACACACACACGCACACACACACACACACGCTCTAGGAATGTTCTCAGGAAACATGATCCCAGGCTGGTGGTTTTCACACACACACTCACGCGCACACTCTAGGAATGTTCTCAGGAAACATGACCCCAGGCTGGTGATCTTCACACACACGCACACACACACACACACACACACACGCGTGCACGTGCTCTAGGAATGTTCTCCGGAGAGAGTGGCTTCTAAGGACTGAGTGCTGCAAAGAAAGTCACAACTGGGAGCAGCCTTCCCTTCCCCTAGAGACTCCTGGGAAATCAGGATGTGCACGGAGATTAGACATCACCTGTCTTGATAAGGGAAACCAGTTCAATAGTGGTCAGTGTTTCCTCTGTGCTTCTAACACAGGGTTTTATTTCCTGGGCACCAGATTATAGAAGAAGGCAGGAGGGCCCCCCAAAATATGATTAGTTGATCCGCTAGAGTAAATTCTCATGTGCTTAAAAGAACACCCCTGGTGGGCCAGGGTTTACTGTTTACTGAACTAAACAGTAAAGGATGGCGAGGAAGACATCCACTGAGCCTTGACCTCCATGCCTCAGTCAGGACACCAAGTGTGTGTGTGGGGTGGGTGGGGACTGACACCAGTGGTGGAGGAGGGAAGTGGACATAGGCCCCAGAGACTGCTGGTACAGCAGCATGATGTTGTTTCTGGAGTCCTGATTGTGCCAAGGCAGCCTCTGGAGTGACTTTGGCAGTAAAAAATCAGATTCTGGATCTGCAGAGCCTGGATCTGGGGCCTCTTGGGTAGCAGGTAGCTTGGGTGTGTTCCTAGAGAGAGTGAAGAGCTGGACACCGGACTCCCCGCTGCTGAACCCTACCGTTCGTGCTAGGTAAGTGCACGGAGATGGAGAGAAGACCCTGAAAGAACAGCAAGGGGTGCATGGACCAAGCCCCTTCCCTTTCCCCTGCCACCAGGTCCTCTTATATGGTGCTGTGAGGTCAAACAAAGGGAAGCCCACTCAGACCTGCAGAGACCTCAGCGAAACAACTGCCCCCCGCCCCCCACAATTCAGCAGACATCTCACAAGGACACTCACACATACCCGAGAGAGAAACCTCACACACATACTTCCTTGGAGACTTCCACAGAGACTCAGAGGCCTCGCACAGAGACTTCATATGAAGTTCTCAGCATCCTTTATGGAGACTTCTCAGAGACCCCACAGGGACCTCTCACAAAGCCCTCCCACATAGCTCACTGCCAGCACGGGAGAATTAGCAGCCGCTGTCCACCCCTGAGCTCCTGGAAACTTTCACACATTGTCTGCAGTGCCCCCCATGCTTGTGCATCTTTGTCCTCATAGCCTTGCTTGGGAACAACAGAATCACAAACTGCACGTAGTTGTGTGCAAATTTTTTCCACTGAAACGTTTTCACTAGCCTGAACTCTGAAGTGTAGTTTACAATTGAAATACAAGTAAAACTGCCAACACCAAATGAGAGTGTGATTTTAGATGGTGTGCAGTCAAATGTCGTACGCCACACTTTTACTTTTGCTTCGGACAAATTCTCTAATTGGTGGGGAAGTGACTGACTACTTTGGAAGCAACAGAACAGTCCATCAAATGGGCTTCAGGACTCAAATATATAAATAGACATCTGATCTGAACTCAAACTCATTCCCCAAGGGGCTCATGAACCTAATTTTTTTGGAAGAGTGAAGGAACCCACATGAAAATAACAAAATGTACATCACATTGTGTCTGTCTGGCTTAATTTCTCAATGAAACAGCTGTCATATCTGAAGATATTCAGGGCAACATTCCTTTTATAGCTCTGTCGACATAATTAATATGATTTTTCTGTGAAATGTAATATTTCTAAGTTATGCAAAGTCCTAATGTTTATCTACCACAACAAACTGATAATATTTCGAAGGATGAAGAAATAGATCAAGAAATAATAATTAATGAAATACACATTTTCAGGTAGTACCATTTACAATAGCCAAGCGTAAATGAAAATATCTATATCTATACTTGAATAAAAAAATATCTATATCTATACTTGAATAAAAAAAATATCTATATCTATACTTGAATAAAAAAACAGATTTATATGAGGAAAACTACAGAAATTACAAGAAATCAAGTGTGACCTCAGCAAATGGGATAATATCCCATGCTCCTTGACCAGACGACTCAATGTAGTACAGTTATCAGTTCTACTCAAGGCACTAGACAAGTTTAATTCACTCCTGATAAAATTACCCTCATCTTTCTTCAAAGAATTGCAAAACCACTGATTACTAACTTCATATGGTAAGGGCATAGGTCAGGGGTTGAACCTACAAACTTCTCCTTGGTAGAAAGATAAAACTGTTCTCATAAAAGACTTGTAGGCTGGCTTTGAGTTGGAATTTTGGGGTCATTTAGGATTTTTTTGTGGCATGTGATTTTTAGGGCTTTAAGGTCATTTGGGGTCATTTAATTTTTTTGCGCATTAGGGTGGTTTGGGCTTTAAGGGTGTTTTATAAGGTTTAAGGGAGTTTTTAAGGGATTTACGGGTGATTTTTTGGAGTGTATAGGTATTTTTTAGCAGGTAGGGGTGTTTTTAGTGATCTTACAGGGTTTCTTAGAGATTTTAGGGTATTTTAAAATATTTTATGTGTTTTTCCCCAGCATTTTATGTTTTGTTGGGGCTTTCATGTTGTCTTCAGGGCATTTATGTGGTTTTGGAAGTTCATGGTTTGGGAATCTTCTAGGGATATGATTTGGAAGTTCCACATGTTTTGGGAGGCATTTAGTGTGTTATTTGTGGCTTCAGAGTGTTATTTGAATTTTAGGGAATATTATGGCTTTTCAGACATTTTAAGGCTTTTAGGGTGATTTTAGTGTTTAAGGGTGTTTATTAGGCTTATATGTGTTTTTATGGCTTTTAGTGTTTTGTTAAAATTTTAGGGTGCTTCTTAAGGCATTAGAGTGTTTGCGGGGATTAGGTTTTGGTTTTCAGGGCTTTAGGGTTTTGTTGGATTATTTTTTGCTTTCATGGTGAATTCATGTCTATTAGGCTGTTGGACTTTTACAGGGTTTTATAGTGCTTCGGGTTGCTTTGTAGGGATGTTCTTGGGGTTTTAAAAGACTTTTAGCGTGTTTTTAGGGCTTCACGTGTTCTTTATTTTGCGTTTTAAGGCATTTGCATAATATTAGGGCATTTATTATGTTTTCGGGACGTAAGGAGTTTTTTTTAAGACTTATGGCGCATTAGGGTGTTTTAGAAAGCCTTTTACCATGTATTTAATGGTCTTAAGATGTTTTAGAGGGTCTTTAGGTGTGGTCTTAGCATTTTAGAAATATTTTAGACGTTTTAGGGTTTTTAAGGCATTTATAGTGTTTTTACGACTTTTAAGGTGTTTTTAGAACACGCCTGACAGGTACACACTATTTCAATCAGGCTCTGGTTAGTGCCTCTCAATCAATTGGTACATGGGAGTCTGGATAATGGATTACCTTTACTCTGCAGATGAGAAAACTCACTCAAAAAGACACAGGTGTTGACCCACAGGCACACAACTGGTTAACAACAAAGACATATTCACAACCAGTGTTGGGAGCCAGAGCCCTAAGCCCCACATACCTGTCCCCAGCCAAACAGTCAATCTATCCTGAACCATCAAATGATCTGAGCAGATCCTCCCACCCAACTCACCTTCCCATGCCAAATATTTTATTTCAGAAGGTGGCAGTGAATCTGCAGCTCTGAGAGAGGGACATATCTGATCGGAGCACATGGAGCAGATGAAGGGGGAGGAGGGGAATGTGGAGCACATCCTGGCACACCAGGACTTGAGGATGATGTTCCCACTCAGAGAATCCAGTCCACATAGAAGACCACATGGCCAGCCCCACGATGAGACAAGACACCCCTCAAAGACCCATAGCCTTAGAGGGGACAACACTGAAGACACAGTGTGGGAAATGCGCCCGAACTAATCCTGCCACACCGAGGCATAACACTAAGGGGGTACAGCAGAAGAGCAAGAAAACGAAGCATCAAGGTACCCAGGGAATGCCAAAGGATGACTTTGAGGCCAGTACTTGGTACACCAACAGACTGGACTGGAAAACACTCTTAAAGGCCAACAAACCGACCTTGAACTAACGATGAGCCACTTCTTTCTTGTTGAGTTGTTTTCATTCATTGTCATTGGATTTTGGTTGTTTTGTTGCTTTTAGTGCTTGGTTTTGCTCTGTCTTGTTTTGTGTATGTTATTACATCTACAGGTCTGTCTAAATAAGATAGGCTGGACGAACAATCTGGAGGAGAGAAAACAGGACCAACACTTCTGGGGAGACATGGGAGAGAGGGAGGTGTGGGGAAAGGTAGTGGTGTTAAGAAACCCAGAGAAAAGGGAAGAACAGGTGATGCAAATCGGTGGTGAGGGGGATGTAGGAGGCCTGGTAGGGAGTGATCAAGGGAAATGGAACCAATGGAACCAAGAGGAATTACTGAATTACTGAAGCACAAATGAAAAGTGAGCATGGCAGTGGGCCCAAGAGGCAAATCAAAGGGAATAGAAAAGCAAGCTAGGAAGCAAGGGTCAATTATAGAGGTTTAAAAAAAGGCATGTACATATTTAAATATATGAGCATGGGGAAATAGATCTATGTCCCTATATTTATAGGTTTTGTATTAAGGTAGCAGATGGACATTGGGCCACTGCTCAAGGACTCCCTCGTTGCAAAAATACTGTTCTATTAAATTGGCATTCTATGATGCTCACCTTCCCTACACGATCACTGAACACAAAGCAGGTACATAAGCAAATGTGGTGAAGAAAGCTAATGGTGCCCAGCTATCAAATATATAGCATGTGAGGTCTTAAAGGCTTAAAGGAAAACAAGCGCCCATCTAGCTCAGAAGAAACAAAGCCCACATGGAAGAAGCACACCAGCTTGTGTGATCATGAGGTTTTGAAAAGATTTGGTAGCAGGCATCATCAGAACAAAAAAAATCTTATCATTGCGAATGAGCGGGGAGTGCTGGGTACAGACACAAAGCCCATTTACAGTCCTCTGGACATCCCTAACAGAAGGGTGTCAGGGAGGAGATAAACCAAGACAGGTACCAGATAATAACGATGAAACACAGCTTTCCCCTAGTTCCTACATGTTTCCTATCTCCCACTATCATGATCCCAATTCTAATTTACAAATCAGGCTAGACTAGAGAATGTACACTTGGACAGATAGGAACAGGAAACATGGGGAATCCAGGGTGGATGAGCCCTTGAGGACCAGTGTTATGAGTGCAGACTCGGGAAGGGTGGAGGGAGGGTAGGTTGGAAAACGGAAACCGTATACAGGGATCTACATTTAACCTCAACAGAAAAGTGGGTGAAGGAACATCAGACAGTGCAAGATATGAGAAAATAATTAGTAAATTATCAAGGGTAGCTCGAATGGAGGGGGAAAAATGAGGAGCTGAGGCCAGGGGCTTGGGTGGGGTGGAGAGTGGATATTTTGAGAATAATGAGGGCAATGAATGTACAAATGTGCTTTACACAACCGATGTATATATGCATTGTGGTTAGTGTTGCATGAACAATTTAAAAAAAGGTCTGGACAGAGGGCACATGCAAGGATGATCTCAGGCTGGATTAGATCAGCAAAATCACCTCCTGGAGTTGCCTCACCCTGTGTCTATTCCTGAGTCAGGCATGAAGCTTAGGGCCCATAGTCCCAGGAGCTGGACAGGGAGGGAGGCGGGGTTCTGAGGTCATTCCATAGGGGCAATGGCCCTCCTGTCCTGCCGGGCCCACCCTCCTTTGTAATCCTGCTGGCTGGAGCACGGCTTTCATGGAGTCCACACCATGGGAGCTCTACTACTCATGGGGGATTGGCAGGAAGCCTCTGCTTATGCGCACACACCACCACCTAGCTGGAGGATCTCTGTGAACAAAGCCTGAGGCAGACAACAAGCCCACTAATTGATGCTGTAAGAGATACAATCAGCATCCAGAAACCTGCAACTGGGAGTAAGAGGCAGCATACTTGGCCCCAGCCACTCCCACTGCCATCTTCAAGGAGTGACATTCTAAAGCAGAGGGTTTTCAAAAGGCACTGCCAGGACTGTGGAATGAGCAGCTCATTTGTGGACATGGATACTGTGTGATCCAGAAGTATTACCTCTTCCTTTCCATTCAGGTGAGACAAAAAAAAAGTTCCAAATAGAAAGCCATGCATCTAAACAGTATCCAATAGCCACTCATGTGCAGTGCTGCTGCCTCCAAAGAGCTTTCCTAGGTTTTTCTCTCTGTGGACAGATATACCTTGGTCCTTGGCTCTGCATGAGAAAGAATTCACGCCAAAGCCAGGTTTGTGATCCAATTGTGTTTTAGGAGAGATAGGGAGGCATGGTAGGCAACCCTGGTGGACCCCAGTGGCTGAATTGAATTTACTTGGCCTAGGTGGGTCAATGTGGGTGCAGCACCCACCCAGGTGTACCTGGCCTTCCTGACTGGAAACCTGGACCTCTGAGCACGCTCGGTGTGCCACTCTTTCCTGGGTGGCTAGCTTGGCCCTCTGAGCATGTATCATGGACAACCTAGTCCCTATGCTAGCTACCTAAAATTTACACCCTGAAGAGATATGGACCCAAATCTTTGGGCTACAAGGCGACGACATCTTTAGGTCCTTCCTGCTGGCAAAAGGGTGAAGTGGGGCTTTGGGTCCATACCCTTTCTACTCTGCTGGGAGGGGTTGTCCATTCAGGTCTAGGATGGATAAGGTTGAGGTGGTCCAGGAGATGGTGGTCCTAGAGGTGGCACACTTGGTTCAGAGGGCTTGGTAACTTGAGAACTTCTGGAAAAACAAACAAACGGACAAAAGGGTGAACAGTTTAACTGAGACAAGGCTAGGCTTGTGAGGTGGCAGTGCCCTTGAAATTAGGTGAGTGTCACAGGAAACAAAAAAAATCTTAGGATTATCAGGCATGTGTGTTTGTTCGTTCTAAGTATAGGCACGGGAGTAAAAGCATCCACAATTTCCCCTATGAGGGTACAGGGTTTGGGAACTACTGGGTGCACTGAGATCACTGTTTCATTTATGATCCTAATGTTTGGACCCACTGCTAAGAACCATGCTTCTATTTAATCCTATTATCCCTCAATTATTAACTTTGGTCAAACAAATTTTGTTTTCATTAATTACTTTCATAGTTATCTATCTATCTATCTATACACACACATTTAATTGAATGGAATGAAAAGGTCATGCGTTATAGCGTTAAATTGTAATATTGGAATACTACAGCGGGAGTCAACAGGGATCAAAAGAAAGTAAGTGTCTGAGTCATTTTTAATTTTCTTGGCTTCAAATTGAATAAAAGACTTGTAAATTACCCAGAGACCAAATTCCCATGGTGCCTCCTACAACGGGTAGAATGTTCAGGGATGTTTCAGGGCTGGGAGATTAGTAACCCCTAAGTCCAGGATCCCTTAGGGCAGGGGTCCTCAAACTGTTTACACAGGGGGCCAGTTCACTGTCCCTCAGACCGTTGGAGCACCAGACTATAGTTAAAAAAAACCAAACTATGAACAAATTCCTATGCACATTGCACGAATCGGCTACTAAGTAGGACATGCAGAGGCAGCAAAAACACCCTGAGGGTGGGATAAATGTCGTCAGGCCACATGTGCCCCACGGGCCACAGTTTGAGGATGCCTGCCTTAGGGGTTCCTGGGTGCACTGGGGATGAAGGTCTCTACTGCTCCTCAAAAGGAGAAATGCTGTAACTTCTGGCATTTCGGCCCACTTTCCAATCACTTTACAAAACTGTTCCAGGTGAATCAGGGTTAGAAGGGAAAGTGTACCATTCTCTGGCCACCATTCTCCTTTCTCAAATAAAGTTGCATAGTGTATCAGCTTTTGTTTGTCTAGCCTCTGTGTCAACTCTATCCCAATTGGACAGGATTCATGCAAGGGGGCAATTCCTGAGTATGAAGCTGCTAAGTCCCATCTAGAAAGCACAAAAGAAGGCTATGTAGAGCTTGCTGCCTCAAGGTCAATAAACCCCACTTGAGAGCGAGCCCTTTATTGCCCTGAATCTGTTGCCTCAGGAAGATGCCCCAGCAAGAAGTAAGGGATCAAAGACAACTCACTGAGGTCGACTTTAAGTCCAACCATTATTCTAGACAAGCTAGGAGAACCACTGCTTGGAATGGCCCCACGGCCCTCCAAGATGCCTGCTGGCGGGAGCAGACTCTCAAATCTCTGAAGGGAAGGGGCATCTGGAAGCTCAGGGAACCTTAAGGGAATTGGAATTTCTGTCTGGAACATCGTGGCAGTGGAACTGTGTAGTAAGAGCTTTCCCCAAAAGTGCCTTAAGCAGCAACACTGAAAGCCTAAAGGTAACAGTTACACAGGAAGGGTTCCATATGCCATTGGCCTAAGCCTGGGCCACGGAAAACCAGCCTGTAACAAGGAACAAACCTACACTGGTAGAACACTAACACTATAACGCCTCAAGTTTTAAATTCAGGAAATAATTTTAAACATTTTTATTCTTTACTTTCATAGTTATCAATATGTATATATGGCATTCAAATATATAAAACGTGCAATGTTTTTGAAATGTAACCAAATTGTCACATTGATAATTTATAAGTTTGGTACTAGATAAGTTTCAATTAAATGTTATAAAAATGTTGTGCTGGGCATTATAGGGCTAAAGCAGCTTGTTTGAAAAGCCAGGAGAAAGGGAATGGAGGGGAAAAGGGAAATATTTGGCTCCCAGGACAAGGCAGGGCTAACTCCCAGGTCTATTCAATCAGCTCCCTAGGCAGTGCCCTTCCACATGTTTGGGCTGGTGGGCACCATCTTGGCCAGGGTCACAGGCCCCGTTTCCCCATGGCCACAATGGCGGCTATATAGGATCTCTGGGAAAAGCTTAAACAGCCTTGACAAGAGTGAAGCCATTATGAGCTGACAGAAGGCACCATGTAAAGTAAATAAAGTAGCTATGAACTGTAAATGAACTAGCTGATATAGGGGAGGTAGGCTGTGCAGATGTGCCCAAGGGAATGTCCCAAAGGATATGGATGCTCAGAAGATTCGCGAGAGCGACCAGAGCAGTCTTTGTTCAACTAAGAATGACTAACTGCAACACCCTGCTTCTCTACTCTGCCTGCTTGCACACCTGCACATTGCAAAAGTATAAAAACCTTTGGACAATTAGACTGGGGCTGCTCAGGAAAAAAAACTTTTTCTGTTGAACTTGCCAGCGGTCGGAGTAGTTTTCTTTCTGGGAATGGAGAGTGGCTACAACATTTCGAGGTGCACCGAGATCCAATTGCCACTGTCTGGGCTTGCTTAGAAAGGAAACCTCCTTAACAGGAGTGCTCTCCCCAGAACTACGGATTTCTGATTTCTCTAGGCCAGGGGTCCTTAAACTCTTTAAACAGGGACCAGTTCACTGTCCCTCTGATCAGTTGGAGGGCCGAACTATCGTTTCAATAAAACTATGAACAAATTCCTATGCTTCCTGCACATACCTTATTTTGAAGTTTAAAAAAAACACACAAACAAACGGGGCACAAACACTCGGCGGACAGGATCAAGGTCCTCGGCTATCCGCATGTGGCTCACAGGCTATTGTTTGAGGACCCCTGCTCTAGGCGCTCACAAAGAGAATGTAGTTTCAGCCCTAAAGCCTGGAGACTCCGCAATTTGTTTAAAGGTGATTGGACAGAAGGAGTTCCTGATTTGCCCATGCAAGACTCGTTTTCCCTTCCCCTATTTCTCAGAGTTCATAGTTATGTTTATGGGGAACCAGGACATCCCTATCTGATCCCTAAAATTGATGCGTGGAATGACATTGCCACTAATAAGCCAGCATAAACAAAAGACTTACTTCCTCCTGCAACAGAAACGGTTCTTGTTTCAAGATTTCAGGAAACATGGCAGGACCAGAAAAAAAATAGACACAAGGTCCTAAAACCACTAAGGTGGAGGCTGCCCTTCCCCAACCCCTCCCCATACCCCTCCGTCTCGGCTTTATTCCTTTTTGCAGGAGGACTCTGGGAGTGGGAGAACTAGCTTACGACCCTTCATTATCACTGCCACCCTGTCAGGTGCATGGGGCTGGAGAGAGAGAAATACTCATAACTCTTTTCTGAGTCCACACCCCAACATACACTAGGGCTGGTATGGGATCTCGACCGCCCCACCCCCCAAGAAGGATGATTCGGCAGCAGCCATTCTACACTCAAGGCAAGCAGCCCCAACACCTGGGGAAGACCCCTGAGTCCCTTTTTGGGTATATATCCCCTTGTATTCCAGTGATTTGTATAATTGGAATCAACAAAATCCCTTTTTCTGACAAAGCAGGTCTGATTCCTTGATAGAAACGGTTTTCCATATGCATTAGCCCACCTCCAGAAATTGCCAGCAACTTCTCCAGGTGCTGTTCACAACACAGGTACAGTAGCCCTGCCAGAGAGAGGCCCAGTAAGCAGTCAATGGACATGATGGTCAGACAGCAGGCACTCCCCATGTGAGGGAAACTCTTTTTGCCACTGCACGAAAAATGTGAGATCCAAACTCCTTGCAAGGCACAGAAGGCCTAACCAGGTATCACCAGTTTCTCTTGCAGGCCCTCAGTGGAACAGCTAGAAAACCTATGAATTTATCTAAGGTCAGTGAGAATTTTCAGGCTCTTACAAGAGAATGTCTGCGTGCCTTTTTAGAGTGACTGATGGAAGCCTACGGGCTTTATATCCCTAACGGCCTGGAGGCCCCGAGAACAGGAGGGCAATAAGTATTGCCTTTATTACTCAGTCTGCCTCAGACATGAAAAAGAAGTGGGAAGGGTTTGACGGGAAAAATCTTAGTGATTTGGTACAAGTGGCTCAGCGGGTGTGTAACAACAGAGATGATCCTACCACGACAGAGACAAAGAAACTAGTTAAAATACTAGTAATTGCCATGAGAAACCCCAGAGACTCAGGAAAAGGAGAGCATGGCCCACTTACGGAGAGACTGACCTGTGGGCACCGCCAAGCCATGGGGCAGGATCAATGTGCCTACTGCAGGAAAGAAGGACATTGGAAAAATCAGTGCCTTGAATACCCCAGGAGAAGCAGACAACCCTCCAATAGAGAGGACGGGCCTCATCCACACCTAGAAAATCCCAATCAAGAGACAATAATGCTTGAAGAAGCTGAATGAAGGTGTCAGTGCTCTGTTTCACTTGGTCCCCAGGATCCCAGGCTAACTGTCCAAGTAGGAGGCCAGCCAGTCAATTTCTTAGTGGACACAGGGATTACCTTCTCAGGTTCAGAAAAGAGTACAGGCAAATTGTCAAAAGGAAAGATTTGAATTACTGTCAGCATATGATTGCTTCCAAAAATAACTCACACCAGAAGATTTGCATGGAGGTTAGGTGGGTTTCTCAAGACATCATGATAAAAAATATCTGTCTGCCCTTTGTCCCAGTTAGCCATATGATTTTTATGGCACTGGCCCCTGGCTTGGCTGTTGAGCCATGGAAACTGTTTTTGCAGGACGTGAGGCGGTGGCCTGTGGCCATCAGTGGAAGGACAAAATCTCCACAGTGGTCTTCCTGTTTCAATATGGAGCCACCTATATCACCTCTCGGACATTATTGTTGTCCTGGGCTCAGAATCGCCACCCCAGGTCTAGAAGGCACCTAACAGATCCACACTATTTGAATCAGGCTCTGGTTAGCCCCTATCGATCACTTGGTGACATGGGAGTCTGGACAATGGAGTACCTTTACTTTTCGGATCAGAAAACTAACTCAAAAAAACACAGGTGTTGACCCAGAGGCACACAACTGGTTAAAAACAAAGCCAAACTTACAACCATTTTCTGGAGCCAGAGTTCTGAGCCCCTCGTGGCTGTGCCCAGCCGAGCAGTCCCTCTCTCCTGGACACACCAAAGATCTGAGCAGATATTCCCCACAACCCCTCCCAAAGATTTTATTTCAGAGGATAGCATTGAATTTGCATCTCCTGGACAGAGACATTATCTGATCAGAGCACACAGAGATGAAGGGGAGAAGGGGAGAGTGGAGCACATCCTGTCCCACCAGACCTTGAGGATGATGTTCCCACTCAGAGAAGTCAGTTCACATAGAAGACCACATGGCCAGCCCCACGACGAGACACAACGTCCCTCAAAGACCCATAGCCCTAGAGGGGACAACACTGGAGACACAGTGTGGGAATTACCCCCAAACTGATCTCGCTACACCGAGGCATAACACTAAGGGGGTACAGCAGAAGAGCAAGTAAAAGGAGCAGCAAGATCCCAAGGAAATGCTAAAGGTGGACTTTAGGGTCAGGGTTTGGTGCCCCAAAAGACTGGACTAGAAAACACTTCTAAAGGCCAACACATAGTCCTTAAACTATCTATGAGCTTTTCTATCTTGTTGACCTTTGTTTTCTTTTATTGTAATTGGATTTTTGTTGTTTTGTTTATTTTGCTGCTTGGTTTTGTTCTTTCTTGTTTTTGTGCATGTTATTGCCTCTACAGGTCTGTCTAAATAAGATAGGCTGAACGAACAATCTGGAGGAGAAAAAAAAACGGAACTGCACATCCTGGAGGACATGCGAGAGAGGGAGGTGGGAAGAAAGGTAGTGGTGTTAAGAACTCCAGAGACAAGGGAACAAAAAACTCCACCTCTCCGTTTCCTTCACCTAATTTCCTATTTTTCTGGTCTGGCAGCAGGAGCTCCAGATAGATGGGTCCTATCTGGTCGCCATTTTCTCTGAATCCCTCCATCAATTTTTTTTACACTCTTAAATAGTACAAACTGATTCATTTATGATGCTAAGGTCTTGGACCCGCTGATAAGACCCATCCTTCTTTTTAACCCTATACTGCTTCAATTATAATTTTGGGAAAAAATTATTTTTTTTTGCTGTGGACTTTCATAGTTATATATATATATATATATATATATATATATATATATATATATACATTTTTTAAAATGCTATTAAAACATCATATTCCGCGTTATAGCGTTAAATGGAAATAATGGGCTAGTACAGGAGGAGTCAATAGTGACCAAAATAGAGTAACTACCTAAGTTATTTTGAATTTTCTTGGGTTCAATTGGAGTAAAGGCTTGTAAATTACCCGGGGTCCAAATTCCCATGTAGCCTCCCACAACGGGTTGCGGGTAGCCTCCCACAACAGCAGGGATGTTTCAGGGCAGGGAGATTAGTAACCCCTAAGTCCAGGATACCTTAAGGCAGGGGTCCTGAAACTGTTTACCAAGGGGGCCAGTTCACTGTCCCTCAGGCCATTGGAGGGACAGACTATAGTTTAAAAAAAACAAAAATTACGAACAAATTCATGTGCACACTGCACATCTTGATTTGAAGTTAAAAAAAAAGGGGGCATATACACCCGACAGAAAGGATCAATGTCCTCGGCTGTCTGCATGTGGCCCACAGGTTGTAGTTTGAGGACCCCTGCTCTAGGTGTTCACCAAGAGGATGTGGTTTCAACCCAAAAGCTTGGAGACACTAAAATTTGTTTAAAAGTGATGGGGCAGAAGGAGTCCCTGATTGACCCACGCAAGACTAGTTTTCCCATCCCCTATTACTAAGAGGTCATAGTTATGGTTAAGGGGAACCAGGACATCACGATCTGATTCCTTTAATTCAAGTGTGGGCTGACATTGCCACTAAAAAGCCTGCAAATATAAAAGACTTACTCCCTCCCTCAAAGAAAGGGTCCTTGTTTCCAAGGTTTCAGGAAACATGGCAGGACTGGAAAAACAAACGTTACAAGGTCCCAAAACCACATAGGTGGAGCCCATCCCTCTCCGTCCCCCTCCCCCAAACTCTCCCTCTCCCCCTCCTTTTCCCTCCCCTCCCGATCTCTCTCCCCTACTTGGTTTTATAACATTTTGCAGGAGAACTCTGGGAGTGGGAGAGAAGGCTTCAGACCCTTTGGTTCCACCCCCGCCCTATAAGGTTTCTAGGGGACAGAAATAGAAAATTTCTAACATGCCCTTATTGAGTAACTCCCTCTCCCACCGGCCCCCCAACCTCACCCCCACCCCCAACCAGTAGCCCCACACACACACTAGTACTGTTATGTCTTCCATACTCATCAGCCCACCTGGAATGATTGCCAGCAACTTCTCCAGTTGCTGTTCAAAACGGAGGAAGGGTAGCCCTTCCAGACAGAGGCCCAGTAAGCAGTCAGCGAACCTGATGGTCAGCGAGCGGGCACTCCCCACTTGAGAGAAACTCTTTTGGACACTACACCAACAATGTGGGATCTCAATTCCTAGCAAGGCCCAGAGGGCTTTACCAGGTATCACCCGTTGCTCTTACATGACCCTCTGCGGAAGAGCTAGGAAACCTATGAATTTATCTAAGGTCAGTGAGAATTTTCAGGCTCTTATAAGAGAATGTCCGCCTGCCTTTCTAGAGTGGCTGATGGAAGCCTATGGGCTTTATACCCTTCACGGCCCGGAGGCCCCGAGAACAGGAGGGCAATAAGTATTGCCTTTATGACTCAGTCAGTCTGCCTCAGACATGAAAAAGAAGTTGGAATGGTTTAAAGGGAAAAATCTTAGTGATTTGGTACAAGTGGCTCATTGAATGTATAACAACAGAGATGACCCTAGCACGACAGAGACAAAGAAACTAGCTAAAATACTAGAAATTGCCATGAGAGACCCTAGAGACTCAGGAAAAGGAGAGCATGGCCCACTCACGGAGAGACTAACCTGTGGGCACCGCCAAGCCATGGGGAAGGATCAATGTGCCTACTGCAGGAAAGAACGACACTGGAAAAATCAGTGCTTTGAAAACCCCAGGAGAGGTGCACGACCCTCCACTAGAGTGGACGGGCCTCATCTGCACCTAGAGAGACCCAAGCAAGAGACAATAATGCTTGAAGAAGCTGAATAAAGGGGTCAGGGCTCTGTTTCACTTTGCCGCCAAAAGCCCAGGCTAACTCTCCATGTAGGAGGCCAGCCAGTAAATTTCTTGGTGGACACAGGGGCCACCTTCTCAGGTTCAGAAAGGAATACGGGCACATTGTCAAAAAGAAAGATGTGAATTACTGTGAGCCTATGATTCCTTCCACAGATAACTCACACCAGAAGGTTTGCATGGAGGTTAGGTGGGCTCCCCAAGACAACAAGATAACAAATATCTATCTGCCCTTTTTCCGAGGTAGCCACCTGGTTATGATTGCACTGGCTCCTGGCTCAGCTGCTGAGCCAGTGAAGCAGTTATAGCAGGAGACTAGGTGGCCAGTGGACATCAACGGAAGGACCAAATCTCCACAGTGGGCTTCCTGTTTCAATATGGAGCCACGTATGTTACCTCCTGGACACCATCTCTATCCTGAGCTCATAATTGCCACCCCAGGTCTAGATTGCAGCGCGCAGGTACACACTATATGAAATAGCCTCTGATTAACTCCTCTCGATAACTTGCTGACATGGGAGTCTGGATAATCCAGTACATTTACTTTCCAGATGAGAAAACTCACTCAAAAACACATAGCAGTTGACCCAGAGACACACAACTGGTTAAAAACAAAGTCATATTCACAACCAGCGTCTGGACCAAGAGCACGGTGCCCCACAGAACTGTGCCCATCGAACAGTCAATATCTCCTGGACTCCCAAAAGATCTGAGCTGACACCCACCCACCAACATCCTTGCAGCCCCCAAAGATTGTATTTCACAGGATGGCACCGGATCTGCAGCTCGCGGAGAGGGACATATCTGATCAGAGAACACAGGGCAGAACAAGGGGGAGGAGGGGAGAAAGGAGCACATCCTGGCCCAATACACCTTGAGGATGATGTTCCCAATCAGAGAAGCCAGTCCACAGAGAAGACCACACGGGCAGCCCCACGATGAGAAACGTCCCTCAAAGACCCATAGCCCTAGAGGGGACAACACTGGAGACACAGTGTGGGAGCTGCGCCCGAACTGATCCTGCCACCTCGAGGCATGACACTAAGAGAGTGCAACGGAAGGGAAAGAAAATGGAGCATCAAAGTCCCCGGGGAATGCCAAAGGTGGACTTTGTGGTCAGGGCTCGGTGCCCCAACAGACTGGACAGGAAAACACTCTTAAAGTTCACCACACAGTCCTTGTACTTTTCTTTCTTGGTTAGTGTTGTTTTCTTTTAGTGTCATTGGATTTTGGTTGGGTTTTGTTTACATTTTTGTTTGTTTTTTTCTTTTCGCTGCTTGGTTTTGCTCAGTCTTATTTTGTGCATGTTATTAATTTTACAGGTCTGTCTAATTAAGAGAGGCTGGATGAACAATCTGGAGGAGTAAACATGTGACCGGCCCTTTCCATTGGGCATGGGAGTGAGCACGGTGGGGGGAAAGGAAGTGGTGTAAAGAAACCCAGAGACAAGGGAACAAAAAGTGATGGAAATCGGTGGTGAGGGGGATGCACGAGGCCTGGTAGGGCGTGATCAAGGGTAATGTAACCAAGAGTAATTACTGAAACCAAAAGGAAGACTGAGCATGGCAGTGGGCACAAGAGGAAAATCAAAGGGTATAGAAGAGTGAGCTGGGAAGCAAGGGCCAGTTATAGATGTCTAAATAAAGGCATGTACATATATTTACAAAGGGGCATGGGGAAATAGATCTATGTCCATATGTTTATAGATTTAGTATTAAGGTAGCAGATGGACATAGGGTCTCCGCTCAAGGACTCGTTCATTGCAAGAACATTGTTCTATTAAATTGGCATTAAACGATGCTCACCTTCCCTACACGATCACTGACCACAAAGCGGCTGCATAAGCAAATGTGATGAAGAAAGCCGATGGTGTCCAGCTACCAAAAGATATAGCGTGTGGGGTCTTAAAGTCTTGAAGGTAAAGAAGCAACCATCTAGCTCAGAAGCAACAGAGCCCACATGGAGGAAGCATACCAGCCTGTGTGATCACAAAGTTTCAAAGGGATAAGGCAACAGGCATCATGAGAACAAAAAAATCTTATCATGGAGAATGAGAGGGGACGGCCGGGTAAAGACCCAAAACCTAATTCCAGTGCACTGGACATCCCCTTACAGAAGGATCTCAGAGAGGAGATAAAAGAATACAGGGTATGAGACAGCAATGAAAAACACAACTTTCCTCAGGTTCTTTTTTTTTTGTTTTTTTTTTGCGCACCCCGCTGGCGCCTGGGGCCGCCCCCTTCATGGTCCCGCGGCGGCGGCGGCGGCGGCGGCTCGGGGCCGGGGGCGCCAGGGGAGGGGGCAGACACCAGGGGCAGCAGTGGCGGCGGCGGCGGCTGCCGGCGCCATGTTGGGCTGATCGATGAATTGAACAAAGAGGATCAATTTCCGATCAAGCGAGTTATCAATGGGGGCCGGGGAGTGAGAGGGACTTGTCCCCGAGTCGGCCCCGCTTTCCCCGGCACCCCCCTCCTCCCCTCCGCCGCGGCTCCCCGGCGGCAAGGCAGCCCGGCGCCCCCCGGGGACGCCGCGACCGCCCGCAGCCCCCACCCCCGAGCGAGAGGCCGAGAGAGAAGCCTGACCTGCAGCTGCTGTAAATCAAAGCGCTTCCAATATTGAAACATCGATCCCACATTGGCCGCCATCTTGAGACGTATTGAGACGGAGTGAGAGGCTGATAGAGAGGGGGCTGGAGTTCTGGAGCCGCCAGGAGGCAGCAGGCGGGCGGCGCCAAAACCCGGCCTGGAGCCAGCCGCCGCCGCCGCCACAGAGGAGCGCGGACTCCTCCTCACGGCGCCACCGCCGCCAGGGCAAGCCGAGCCGGAGTCGGAGTCTGAGCCCGAGGGCGTGGCGGCCGCTGGCCCGGCCTCGCGCGCGGCCGCCCGGCCACGCCCCCCGCCAGCGGCCGAACGAGCGACCCGCCCGTGACCCCCGCCCCTCCCAACCCCCAGCCCAGGCCGGCGGCCGCCCGGCTCAGCGCGGCCCGGCCCCTAAAGGGCGGCGAGAGGGGCGCTGGAGGGCGGCGAGAGGGCAGCCCCGCCGCCCGCCGAGGCCGAGGCCGGGCTCATCTGGCGCGGGGGGGGGGGCTTTTGAAGTAATCTCACATGAAGTGAGTAATCTCACACAGCATCTGTGGAACCCTACATCAGGGATGGGAAAGTCCATTAACGCATGCCCAGGAGAGCCAGCATAGGAAAGCTGGATTTTCCTGCCCGTGGGCTCCGATGGATGTTGCACCTGGAGCAGCCCACCTGGGCCAGATGATTGCAGTTCAGCCAATGGGATTGACCTGGGGTCCTTCACCAGCCTCCCCGGGAACCCTTGAAAAGGCAGGAACCAGAAGGGAGAGGGGTGGTCTGGTCGTCTTCCTGGGAGGAGAGAGATCCTTGCATGACCTGAGGCAGTCTCTGCCAGGCCCCATGGTCAAAGGAATCCTATGGGTGCCTTGTAAAACCTGAAGCTTCTTTTAACTCTCATTAAATTCACTTGGATCACGAGCCTGGCTTCCGCATGAAATTTTTCTCGCGGGGAGCCAAGGACTGGGGTTGGAATTTAGGCCAGAGAGAGAGACCTTACAAGTCCATGACCCCGTGACCTTGAGGAAGAGTTGGAATTCCTCTGGCCTCAAGGACAGGTGATCAAGTATCATTACCTCCTTACCCACTGCTCTACTTATTCTCACTTTATTCACTAGCCCTTCTAACTTTTCCACCGCACTCAGTTTCAACGTGCTCAGGTTGGTGTTGGGCTTTTATTTACTCGCTTTCTTCTTTATCCCTCTTTTTTCCCCTTTTCCCCTCTTTTTCCTCTTCTCTCCCACTCTCTCCTCTCATATGCCACTAAAGGCTTCCAGGTCACTTCCCTCCGCTTAGGGCAAATCAACCCAAATAGCAGGAGGCACTCCAGCCTGCCCTGTGTGGGAGTGCTGTACACCACACAAGGCACCTGGGACAAACACCTACAGTGCGCTGCACCGTTGAAGAAACCTCCGTCATGCCTCTAAGGTGATCTCGTCAACTAGGGCAATTCTGCCCAGCACCACTGGGTCCCGGCATTAAAAGGGCACACTGACCTGCCATGTTGGAGCAGTGTCTAAACCCCTCTGGCCCCTCATCCAAGCAATCAGGGATCAGCTACTACTTTATACTTTATTTCCTCCTTCTCTCTCTCCTTGCTCTTTACCATCACAGCCAACCTTAGTGAACTCAGTTGGATTTATTTCCTTCTTTCTCTTTATTCTCTTTTTCTTTCTTTCCTCTTTCTGTCTTTGCTTTCTTCACCTCTCTCTTAGCTTGTACGATTCTCTCTGCTCCCTCTCATTGCTTGCACATACCACTGCTGGTTTCCAGAGCCCTACACTCTGCCTAGGGCAACCCTGTCCTCCTAGTGGGCAGCCTGACCCCTAAGACAGTACTGCACACAGGACGAGTCAGAGCTACACACAGCATAACACAGGGTCAGTTATTTCTTTAACCATTTAAAAAATACTCTCTCCTCCTCCTTCCTTTTCTCTTCTCTCTTTTTCCTTTTATTGGACTCTTCTTACAGGTTTTCTGCTTTTCTCCGCTCCATCTAGCTCTTCTCTACTTCCTACCACAGCCTCCACAGATTTGGTTCTCCTTTTTAGTTGTTTTCTTTTCTTTTTTTTTTTTTTTTACTGTTGTCACCTTTGTTTACTCTGTGCATTTTAGTTGTGTGTGGGTGAGTGGTTGTCAGTCTGGTTGGCATTATTGCCCCAGTCTGTGTCTTCCTCTTTCTCTCTTTTTCCTCTCCTTTCACTCTCTTTCCCATCACAAGACAATAGCTGTCTCCAGGCCACTCCCCTCTGCCTAGGGCAAACCTGAAGGCCCAACTGAGGGAGCTCCCACCCCCCACTTATTGGTGTGGCAAGCAGCTGGGGAATTCACGCTGGTCCTCTCCCACACACCAGGCCACAGGTTGTTCTCCCCTATAAAAAGTGGGGGCATCCCCAGCCTAAATCCTGAGGTCCTACAAGTGACTGGGGGAAACGCCTGACCACCACTTGTGAGGCTCCACGCTACTGTGGGAACATCCACCCAATCTCCAAGGCGATCTCTCTGTACATCCCCTTGTCTAGCCAGATTTGTAAAGTAGAATTTGGATCATGATAGTGGGGGGAGGAAGCATTTAGGAACTAGAGGAAACATGTTTCATTGTTGCTACCCTGCACCCTGACTGGCTTATCTCCTCCCCACATCCCTTCAGGAAGGGGGTGTCCAGTTACCTACCAATGGGCTTTGAGTCTCCACTCTGCACTCACCCTCATTTACAATGACATGATTTTTGTGTTCTTTGATGCTTGATATCTGATCCCTTCAACAGTTCATGGTCACACAGGCTGGTGTGCTTCCTCCATGTGGGCTTTGTTGCTTCTGAGCTAGATGGCCGCTTCTTTATTTTCAAGCCTGTAAGATCCCAGATGCTATAACTTTTGATAGCCAGGCACCATCAGCTTTCTTCACCACATTTGCTAGTGCACACATTTTTCTTCAACCAGCATGTTGGAAAGGTGTTCATCATGGAATGCCAATTTAATATAACGTCTTCTTGCATTGAGTAAGTATTTGGCAATGTCCATCTACTGCCTTAATACTAAGTCTATAAATATATGCACGTTGATCTATTTACGAACCCTCCTGTATAAATATATTTACATATGTACATGCCAGTATGTAGACCTCTAGAAATACCCTTTGTCACCTAGTTCTTTCCTCTATTTACTTTTACTTTCCTCTTGTCCGACTATCATGCTCAGCTTTCACTTGGGTTTGAGTAATTTCTCTTGGTTACATTGCCCTTGCTGAATACCTACCAGGCTTCTCACACCCTCCTTGCGACGGATTTTGGATTACTTGTTGCTCCCCTGTCGCTGGATTGGTCAGCATCACCTCCTTACCCCCTCCTCTCTCTCTCCCATGTCCCCGGGAACCATTGGTCCTGTTGTTTTCTCCTCCAGACTATTCTTCCAGCCTATCTTATCTAGATAGATCTGTTGAGATAATAATATGCACCAAAAATCAAACCATAGCAAGATAGGCGATGGGTGAGAACACTGTGATGACAAAAAAAAACAACAACAGAAAACCAATGATCAATAAAAGAGTAAATTAATTAAAAGACAAAAAAATTTTTTAAGAAAGAAAAACCTGTAAATAGATCAAGGTCTGATTTTTTTTTCTATAGGTGTGTCCTTCAGTCAGGTCTGATGGCATATCATGCTCTGGCCCCAGAGTCTGTCCTTTGTACTCCCTCAGGGGCTACCCGCTCTGCTCTCATGGTTGCTCTGCTGCATGCTTTTAGTGATTTGCCTCCGTGTTGGAGGGCCAGTCGGTTCAGTCCCAACACAGAGTCTCCGGTATTGTCCCCATAGGGCTCTGGGCCAGCAAGGGATGGCATGTCTCATAGTGGGATCAGCCATATGGTCCACTCTGTACATTGGCTGTTCAGAGTGCCAAAATCATCCTCCAAGCCTGGTGGACCAGTGTGTGCTCCACTCTCTTCCTCCCCCTTCATTTGCCCCTGTGTGCTCTGATCAGACATGTCCATCTCCCCTAGCTACAGGTTCAGTGCCGTCTTCTAAAGTAAATTCTTCTGGGGGGAGGGGCAGTTGTCCACGTAGCTGGTATGGAGGCTGGACCATCCACTTTTCATTTAGGATCAAAAGCATCTAGCTTTTAGCATTAGGTGCTATTGAGTCAGTTCCAACTCAAGGCAGAATGAACCACTGCGCAGTCCTACACCATCTTCAAAACTGTTGTTATACTTGAACCTAACATTTCAGCCTTTTCCAGGGACTGGCATCTCCTGATAACATATCCAAAGCATGTGAAGTCTCCCCGTGCTTGCTTCTAAGGACCTTTCAGACTGTTCTTCTGACACAAATCTGTTCATTCTTCCAGCACTCACTGGTATTTTTAATATTCTTGGCTAGTGTCATCTTGATGGGTTGAAACACTATCTCGCTCTAGTGTTGATGTACATTTTTCTGATGCCTAATTATACTGAGTATCTTTTAAGGTAATCATTTAATTTTTATGGCATTTTGAAAAGATGTCAATGAGGTCTATTTAATTTGTGTTCAGATGGAAACACATATCTCAAACTAAATATGTGACAGTAGAATAAGAATCCATTTTATCCTAAATACTTGAGATATTTATACAGCCTACTCAAGTTTTTATCAACATAGATAAGGTGGCGGTGGTGGTGGTGGTGGTGGTGGTGGTGGTGGTGGTGGTGGTGGTGGTGGTGGTGGTGGTTTTTAAGAGTTAATCTCTAAATAGGGGACTGTAGTACTGAGCACTGAATCTCCTTTGCTTGATTAATTTTTATGTTAGGGAAGTAATACAAGGATTCCATCAAATGACCCATCAGTTTGAGGAAAAAGCATATCAGAATTGATGGTCAAAGCCTATATGGCTTTATGGTTTAGTCTCTAGGGGTATGTAATGCTCTTGTGAAAATAGTATTCCTCATGATAATAACGAGGAACTGGTGGGCTTCCAGGGCTGGGAGCTGAACTGAGGGGCAGTTCTACCCTGTCTAATAGGGTCACTATGAGTTGGCAAAGACTCGATGGCTGTTAGTTTGGTTTGTTTGACTTGAGTACTGGCATTCAGTGTGTTTATCGAAATCAATAAATTACAAGCATTTAGATGTCTATTTTTTACATACAAAATTTAAATCCCCCAAGCCTCTGAAAACTGCGAAGATTTCACAGCACTAGGTTGGTACTCTCCCATCCAAGAATCAGTGAAACTGGCAGGGTGTGAGGCATTCAGGCTCCCTCAGTTCCTCCTACTGCCTTCCCTGACCCTGGTCACTTGCTTCTATTACCTCTCTTGGACCTTACATGCATTTGAATTAGAACACCATAGAGTACAGTGCTCTACATGTGCAGCAGCTCTAACCATGTCACTCTCTGTCTCTATGAAGCCTCTTCCAACAAAATTCAAATGCGATTGTATGTGCACACATAAACACACGCATGCACCAGAGCACCCTTCTTAACAGAGAGTCAGGAGGGTCTCTTATTTGCTGTCCTCACTTTGGACACAAGTCCCTTGATGATGAGTAGGAGAAAAGGAACATCAGGTAGTGGGGGAAACCCTAAGGAGGAACAGAGGAGAGCTTTAACTAAGAATAATGCTACTAGGGGAATGATGGCATGTGAGGAAAATTAGATACTTCCAGACTGTCAGATTTTTCCATACAGCAAAATTAACTTTTCTAGTTTTGTCTAAAACTGGCCCCAGGAAATTTCAAATAGCACATCTCAGATTATCTAACCTACAAAGGAGTAGCCGGCCTTCCACCCACCCCCACCCCACCCCCGCCAAAAAACCAAGCGGTACAAAGCTCCACTGGGTACACATTTCAAAATATACATTCTCCTGTTTGGGCAGGCATCTGGCAACTTGCTCCGAGCTAGTGCACCCACACTTTTTTCCCAAGGTCATTGCTGGTGACAAGACCTTGTGCTCTTCTCACAAGCCAGAATGCAAACATAAATCAAGTCAGTGTAAGACGCCATCATCACCTCACTCAAATACACCTCGTCAAGTGAACTCAAACTTCAAGAAGATGCTCATTTGTTTGGTTTTGTTGATGTGAGGGTGATAGTGCATTTGGAGTTTAGTCATTGCACTAGGTCAGACTGTTAATCAAGCTTCCTATATAGAGGTTCTGAAGATATTGTGTAAGAAGGTCTGAGTTGTCTGGCTAGACCAGAGCTTGCACACTGCTATTGACTAGAAGTTCCGACACACAGAATCCAGGACAGATAAACCCCTCAGGACCAATACTGAGAGTAGCAACACCACGAGGGAAGGTAGGGGGGAGAAGCAGAAGAAAGGGGAAACCAATCTCAATGATGGACATACAGCCCCACTCCACCACCCAGGGGAACAAACAGCAGAAGTTTGGGTGAAGGGATACAGCAGAGGCGTAAAATATAAAACTAAAAAGTATGTATAAAGTATCAGTGGTTCACGTGGGTGGGAGGAGGGGAAAAAAGGAGCTCAAGGAGAAAGAACATGTTTGGAAATGATGATAGCAATGTATGTACAAATGTGCTTCATACAAATTGGTGTATGAATTGTTACAAGAGCTGTAAGATCCCCCAATAAAATGATTTATTTAAAATAAAAAGGACTGATTAGTGGTAGACAGGGGACTGGTTTTGCCACCATGACAGTGCACCTGCTCACACAAAAAAAACAGCATGCCTCTATCGCCCGATCTGATCCCAGCACACCGAGGCAAAATACTAAGGGTGTACAACAGAACAGGAAGGGGAACAGAGCAACGAAGTCCCCAGGGAATACCAAAAATAGACTTTGGGGCCAGGGCTAGCTGACCCATCATACTCTATGAGAAAACACTCCTAAAGGCCAACAAACAGTCCTTGAACTAACTAAAAGCTTTTCTTTCTTGTGTTTTGTTTTGCTTTTTGTCATTGGCTTGTTGGTGGTGGTGTTGTTCTTTTGTTTCATTTTGTTGCTTGGGTTTGCTCTGTCTCGTTTTTGTGCATGCTATGATTTCCACAGGTCTGTCTAAATGAGATAGGCTGGATGAACAATCTGGAGGAGAAAACAATGGGACTGACAGCTGGGGGAGGGAGATGGGAAAGGGGGGTGTAGGGAAAAAGGAAGTGCTGTTAACAAACCCAGGGACAAGGGAACACCAAGTGATCCAAATAGATGGTGAGGAGGGTGTAGGAGGCTTGGTAGAGTGTAACCAAGAGTAATGTAACCTAGAGGAATTACTGAAACACAAATGAAGGCTGAACATGAGAGTGGGACAATCAGAAAGTAAAAGGAAATCAAGGAAAGAGGTAGGAAGCAAAGGGCATTTATAGAGGTCTAAATAAAGCATGTGCATATGTAAATATATTTATGTATAACGATGGGGAAATAGATCTATATGCATATATTTATAGGTTTAGTATTAAGGTAACAGATGTACATTGGGCCTCCATTCAAGTACTCCCTCAATGCAAAAATACTTTGTTGTATTAAAGTGGCATTGCGTGATGCTCACCTCCCCAACACAATTGCTGGAGGCAAATGGGTGCATAAGCAAATGTGGTGACTGAAGTTGATGGTGGTCGGCTATCAAAAGTTATACATTCTGGGGTCTTAAAAGCTTGAAGTTAAACAAGTGGTCATGTAGCTGAGAAGCAACAAAGCCCACATGAAAGAAGCACACCAGCATGTGTGATCACGAGGTGTCGGAAGAATCAGGTATCAGACATCATCGGAACAAAAAAATCATATCTTTGTGAATACGGGGGAGTGTGGAGTGAAAACCCAAAGCTCATTTGTAGATAATTGGACATCCCCTTACAGAAGGGTAGCAGGGAGGAGAGGAGCCAGTCAGGGTGCACTGTAGCAACAATGAAACATACAACTTTCCTCTAGCTCCTAAATGCTTCTTCCCCCACAACTAAAATGATCCCCATTCTACCTTACAAATCTAGCTAGACCTGAGGATGTACACTGGTACAGATAGGAACTGGAAACACAGGGAATCCAGGGCGGATGATCCCTTCAGGACCAGTGGTGAGAGTGGCGATACGAGGAGGGTAGAGGGAGGGAGGAATGGAAAGGGGAAACCGATTACAAGGATCTACATATAACCATCTCCCTGGGGGACAGACAACAGAAAAGTGGCTGAAGGGAGATATTGTATAGTGTAAGATAAGACAAAATAATAATTTAGAAATTATTCAGGGTTCATGAGGGATGGGGAATAATTATCAGCTGATGCCAGCGGATTAAGTGGAGAGCAAATGTTTTCAGAATGATGAGGGCAATGAATGTACAAATATGATGTATGTATCAATTGTGATAAGAGTTGTATGATGCCCCAAAAATTGATTATAAAAAAAGAGAAAAGAAATAACAGTATGAAAACATCCCCCCAAAAAGCATGCCTCTCTTGTCCCTCATATCCTAATCACCTGAACTCACTCCATGTGACTTCTTTCTGTTTCCATGAATGAAGGACAGTGGTTTGACAACACAGAAGAGGGGGGGAAAAAACAAGGGTGTCACCCAAACTGCTGAGTTTGAAAAATGTTTCCAAGAATATAATCACAGATTAGACAAATGTGTGAAGTGTAATGGAGAGTACTATGAAGGGGATAAAAAATTTAAATGCATAGTTTTGAAAAAATTGTAGTTTTTGTCGGGTTCCCCCTAGTAGCTTCCAATTTCATAGCAACTCAAGCCATCACCATACATCAAACTGACAGAGAAGGGGTGGGTTTTGTGTGTAGGTGGTGTTGGTTATTGCACAGGGGCAAGGGACTTCTGGTGGCATAGTACCTTATGCCTTGGGTGTCAACTGTAATGTCAGCAGTGGGGAACCACCAGTCAGTCCTCAGAAGAAAAGGATGAGGCGTTCTACTCCCATAGAGTTAGCCTTTGGGAAACCCACAGAGATAGTTCTGCTCTGATCTCATAGAGTCGCTATGGCTCAGCATCGACTCCATCGAAGTGAGCTGACAAACTAAAGGCAGGAGATCTGAAAGAGGATGCGGAAACGTTGTCTCAGGTACTTTGGACATATTACTATGGTGGAACCAGTCCTGCAAGAAGGGCATCATTTTTGGCAGAGGGTTAGCAAACAAGAGGAAGACCCTTACTTAGGTGGATTGACACCGTGGCTGCGAGAATCGGCTCAAATACAGTAACAAGTGCGAGGATGGCGCAGGACTGGGCTTTGTTTCTCTCTCTAGTGCACAGGCCCCTATGAATCCGAACTGACTCCAGGGCTCTACAATATCAACTACTACAACCCTGAAGTTCAAACCTACCCAGTGGCTTCCCAAAAGGGAGGTGTGGCCATGTGCCTCTGTAAAGATGACAGCTAGGGAGCCCCTGCGGGGCAGTTCTACTCTGTGGCACAGGGGCAGCCAGGAGTCGGAATGTGCTTCACAGCAAAGGGTGTGCTTTGTCTCAGTTTGTGCCTGCTGCTGTTTATGCTATGCACTGAGTTTAACATGTGACACTCAGGAGCGAATGAATGGAAACACACCCATGATGCTTCCATGATGCCAGATGCAAGCTGACACTGTTTCTGAGTTCTGGGCATATTATTTTTTCAGAGATAATTTCCTGTAGCGGTGACACACCGAGTCCTATTTCATGTAAAAGCATCAGCAGCAGAGGAAAGCACTGCACAGAGAGAAGACTATGACACGTAACAGGCTTTCCATAGAGGAACAAAAGGGTGGATGTCTTGGGCTGCACTCTTTTCTTGTATACAGACAGTAAACAAGCTGAACACATCTCACCTAAGCATAACATTACAACTACTTGAAGCCCAGCTCAGGCATCTGGACAAGAGGCAGCAAGGAAGGATGGGAGAGAGTTAATGGGCTGGGCGTCCCCAAAGGTGCAGAGTGGGAATCAAGGGAGGATCCAGGACGAGCCAAGGCTTCTGGCAGAAGTCTGAGAGGAGAGCAGCAGAAAGGAGCTGCTCTCTGGGTCCTCACAGATGTAGCCAGTGAGAGAGCAGCAGTGCTGCCCCCTGGCGGTGCGCCGAAGGCAGGGCCGCTTCCCCCAGGGCTGGAGAGCTCTGGGGAAAGACAAATCCTGTCACTTTGGATGCCAAGTAAGGGGGCACTGTGTGCCGGTGGTGTACCTATGTTGGCCAAAGCGCTGCCCACTGTGCATTTGCTTCTCACAAGCACAGTTATCCTTCCTCGTGCATCCAGGAAAGACAGTTCTAGAAAAACACAAGCAGTAAAATAAAACACTGCCAGGTCTCGAACCATCCTCACCATTGTTACTATGCCCACTGATGTAGCCACTGGTTCGAGCTGTTTTATTGCCCGTCCTCCACTTTTTGCCAAGCATCATGTCCTTCATGGACTTGATGTCCCTTCAGGGACTGGTCTCTCCTGACAGCACGTCCAAAGATATCAAATGAAGTCCAGCCATCCTTTGTCCCCATGTTCTCTTGGCAGTCCTTGTACTTTTATTGCTCAGTGTCTGATTATTTGGGACCAGGCCTTATTGCTGCCCCTTCCTCACCTTGGCCCCCAATCCCGACCCCAAGCCCTGCACATCCACTGTGTGAAACCTCCTGTTCCTGTAACCATCCCTGTGCTTTTGTGTGGGGGGGTCTAGCTGGGTTCCCCTGGCAATTCGCCAGCTGCCCTTGGGAAAGTTCATGGAGTCGGCTAATTAGTAGAAAAGCCAAACGTCCAGCTGAGATTGGTTTACTCCCTAGCACCCTTGGGCAGGAGCACAGCCCCACTCCCGGTCCCAGGTAGCCAACGACCACACCTAGGTTCTCCGGACTTGGCAGCTGTAACATGTGGCCTGGGCTTCCCCTTCATTTCCTGCTCCTTTCTGGCTTGCTGTCTGACTTTTCTTTGCGGAATTAAAGCTGCAAATTGACAGGATCCCATAAACACTCTAAAGCCACAAAAAAACACCAAATGCCCACCCAAACATGTGAAACTTCCAAAAATCATCCTTAGAAGATTCCCAAACCCTAAACATTCCTAAACCCCATATATGCCCTGAAAACACCACGAAAGCCCTAAGAAAACCTAAAATGCTGGGGGAAAAAAACACATATAATATGAAAAATACCCTAAAATCCCTAAGGAACTCTGTAACATCACTAAAAACACCATATTGTGCTGAAAAATACCTATACACTCTAAAAAACCACCCCTAAATCCCTTAAACACTCCCTAAAATCTTATAAAACACCCTAAAAACCCCAAACCACCCGAATGCCCCAAACACACCTTGAACGTCCACAAACAACCTAAAAGCCCTAAAAAATCACATGCCACCAAAAAGCCCTAAATGACCGCAAAATGCCAACTCATAGCCACCCTATAGAGGGCTTCTGGAGCTGTCAGTCTTTTATGGGAACAGCTTTATCGTTCTCCCAAGGAGAAGTTGGTAGGTTTGAAACCCGGACCTCATATTTAGCAGTCTAATAATTGCTGGACAGTGCCACCAAGGCTCTACTGGTGTAGTGGGTTACACATTGGGCTGCTAACCTCAAGGGAAACGGTTCAAAACCACCACCCACTCCTTGGGAGAAAGAAGAAGCTTTCTTTCTATTCCCCTAGATTTCTCATTGAAGGTGTAAAGTAACCTGTTAAATGCTCGCAGTGGCAGCAGCAATGTCTCATAACCATGGGGAAATGTGGTTCAGAAACTTCAGAAGCAAGCATCCACCAGTAGGTGACTGACCAGCAGTATTGACTTGGGCAAAGAGAAGGTGACATGGAAGGGTAAGGAGAAGAATGCGTGCAGAGGGCAGGTTGGCAGCTGAGCCTAAGTCCAGTAGAAACAACAGCAGAATGGCCTGTTCCTGGAAGGGCCACAGGAGATGGTGCGACTTCATGTAGCCCCCACTTACATGTGTAACAGCAGCAATTGCCTGAACACGTGGTCTCCCCAGGGAGGAGCCTTTGTGTGGTGTTAAGATGCTGTTACTGTCTGTTGTACTGTGGTGGCCTGCATTTGGCTGTAATGGTGGAAATTTTGCAGCCAGTAGTTCAAATGCCTGCTGGGTCACTCACTGCAGGTAGACTTCAGCAGTTTCCAGACAGAGACGAGGGAGGAGGACCTGGTCTTCCACTTCTGAAAGAACTGGCCAGTGTGAACCTTGTGAATGGCAGAACACTATACCTGAACATGAGTACCGCAGGCTATAAGGCATGATGGATTGACACAGTGGCTGCAGCAATGTGCTCAAACATAGGATAGTGCTGGCCTGGAAAATAGTTCATCGTCCATTAAAAAAAATCATTATATAGGGGCTCATACAACTTTTGTTGTTGTTTTTCCCTAAAGGAGAGCAGTGTATTGGTACACTGAGAGGTATATAGATCAATGGATACGAACAGAAAAGCTACACATATATTCACCAGTCAACAGGAAACTAGCCTTCGAAAAAGGACACAGAAATATCCAAAGGGACAAATTCTGCTTGCTCAACAAATGGTGTTGGACAAACTGAGATACCGTATGTAGGAAAATGAAGCAAGCCCCAAACCTTCCCCCATGCACAGAAATTAACTGAAGAGGGGTTAAAACCTGAAAGTAAACCTCCGGGCTATCATAATCATTTTTTCGATGACCTCATCGGTCAGAAATCATTGTAGGAACGCCAAAGCGTTCTTGTGTTCAACGTCTACATACATAGCAGGTGCTCCAGTAAAGGGGAATCTTGGTGGAGCTGGCTCATCCATTCCTGAAGAGAGTAGAGCACCACGTTGGCCCATCACAGAGCTCAGGTGTAGAATCTTCCTCACTGTCATCCTTTATCTCAGCAGTGTCAGTGTTGGATTATGAATTTCCCAAAGAACCAGTATCGCTCAATTCTGTGCACAATGCTGACTCACTCTCGCTGTTATTTCACTGGTCTAAAAACCCATTTAGGTTAAAATGACACTTTTTTGATGCCATGACCTAAAATTTTTAGTGAGAAAATGTTCCCAATGACATTACATGGGTCTTCGTCTAATCCTGATGCCATGTTCTTTTTCACAGAGACCAGCTTCTTGTATAAATTGCTCAGCATACAGATGGAATAAGAACAGTGAAAGGATACAACCCTGATGCACACCTTTTCTGATTTTAAACCATGCAGTATCACCTTGTCCTGTTCACAGTCTCACCTGGTTCTATCTCTTGGCCTTTGCATAAGCTCCATATGAGTACAATGAAGTGTTGTGCAATGCCCATTCTTTTCCATGGTATCCCCAAGATTCACCTCCTTCCACTCGTGGTTTCCAGAACGTGGGGTTGGGACAAAGCCTGGATAGTCTCATGGCAAGACCAGATCAGGAATGGAGCTGAGCCGGGAGCAGCTTTATTTGCTTGCTCCAGGGAAAGTCTGCCAATGTGACTAAGCCTCAGGGGCTTTCTACAAATGATAAAGGTGAATCCCTCTCTCGTTACCCACTGATCATCTCTGAGCCTCTTGCTCTCATATCCCTTGCACAGACCTCTACCATTAGATGGACAATTCGGTAACGTTTGAACACTTTTCTGATGCTGAGCCTGGGGAGCAACTAATAGCTGAGTAAATATTGATTGAAAGATGGTGAGTGGAAGAAAATAGCTTTGCCAGGTCCAGGTTGTGATGGAGATGAGAGTGTTACCAAATCCTGCTGTCCCCATGGTGGGTTTGCTGTATTGTGCCCAGTCCTGAAAGTCTGAGCCAGGGGTTTTAACGTGGCCCCTTTCAAAACATATAGGTGGAATTCTTGGACCATGAGCTGTCCATAAAGCTTTACCAAGGAGATGTCCGCCCTGGAGCGAAACAACCCAAGAACCTAGATCTTCGTGAAGGTGTTGGTAAGGGATGCAGCGGAAATCATAAACTTGACTGAAAGCAAAAGAAACTTTGCCTTCATGTGCCTGCAGCTGGACGAAGTGGTGCTGGAGCACACCCTCCTTTGTGATTCTTCTTGTTCTTTTTATGAGCTGCTCCCTGGCCTGTGTAGTCCCGTAAATCTGGAAACTCTTTGCTGGTGGGGGCAATTGTTATATCCTCCCCCCAGATCCAGATGTCTTGTCCATGGTCAGTGTGCAATCCTTGTTTGCCAGAGGAGTGGGGCATCTAAAGGCAGGCAGGGGTCACATACTTTTTTTCTACACTTTCTAGAAAGACCAGAGCTAAACATCTTGCAGCCCTTTTCATGTCCTCATTCTTTTCTGTATTTATTTTCCATGAAAGAGGAGAAGAAACGCGACAGCATCTACTGACAGCAAGTCAAATGCCATCGTGTGTGTTCAGAGGGCAGGCTGGTTCTCATTTGCCTAACTCATCAGTCCCATCGTGCCATGTCCATGTTAGATTGTTTAGGGAAACAGATGACATATGTTATGATGCTAAATAAGCTGAAACAGTGCCAGGATGGAGGCAGAAGGGTTTTATTTGTTTGTTTTTAAATGAAGCATGGCTTTCTAGTGACTTATTGTGGTGGGGAAGGGGGGCACCGAGAGCAACAAGACATGGCTGTGACAGTGGTCTGGGAATTGAGACAAATCATTGCTTCTGCAGCAGAGATGAGCTGCCTCTGACCTGTCAGTTACTTGAAGGGAGACTCTGCATTTGGTCAGACAAGTCTCAGTTGGAGATGGTACCAGCTTTCCTCCTGAGCCTCTGTGGTTCCCTTTGAACTACACAGGCCCGAATCGCTTTTAGCTGAGCAACAGCAAATGGCAACACAGACTTGCCATATTGCTCTTTTGCGTACACTCTTTAAAAATCATACTAAATATACATGCATCAAAACATTCGTCACTTCCACGCTCTACAAGATTATAATTAAGTGGCATTCTGCATGTTGTTCATATATCATCCTTACCCATTCCAAAATTATGTCATCACCCTTATGGAAGCTCAGTATCGTCTCAGGGATGGCACTTCCCCTCCAGGCCCTACTGGGTTAGGCTGGGTTGACTAGAGAAATAAATCCAAGGACACTCATATAGGTATAAGAAAGACTCCACCTCACTTATTTGTCCAATTGACATGGCATTATGTAACAACCATACTTACCTTCCTACCTATCCCTGGAAACAATTGGGAGATGTTTGTCTCTATTCATTTTCCTAGCCTAGATATTTTTTGTAAGTGGAATTAAGCAAAATGTGTCCTTTTTGAAGCTGATTTATTTCACTCAGCATAATGCTTATGAGGTTCATTCCTCTTGTAGCCTGTGTCAAGAGTTCATTTCTCTTTATGGCTGAGTAGTAGTCCATTGTATATACCGTAGGCAACATGTTTGACTTATCCATTCACCTATTGATGGGTATTTAGACCGTTGACACGTTTGCGAGATTGGGAATAATGTTGCAAGGGCCATCTGTGTATTTGTATCTATTTATGCGCTTGCTTTTAATTGCTTATATCCTTCATTTCCTTTTCTTTCCTTGTTAGACTCAGTATGATCCCCTTCTGCCCCTCCTCTAGCCTCACAACCTCTGTGTCTGATGTGCCAGGATCTCACCAGAAGCCTTAACACCAAGATTCTGAGCCCTGACTGACCATTCTGACCATCCAGGGAATTGAATATTCCGGAGCACACAGAAGATGAAGTTATCAAAACTCCTTAGGCATAACCGAACAACTGGAGGGAGTGCTTTATTGGGCTGGGGGGCTGGGGATTATAGTTGTGAAGGACACCAAGAACAATTGTCATTACCTAGACTGTAAAGACTATGTTCGACATCCATGCTGGTGAGTAGCAGCTGGATTTCAGAAGCTCACAAGTGGCCATCTAGGTGGCAAGTATTGTCACCCTCACTCTGGAGGAAAGAGTGGTGAGTGGACCACATGCGAGAGAGGGAGGTGGGAAGAAAGGTAGTGGTGTTAAGAACTCCAGAGACAAGGGAACAAAAAGTGATGGAAATCGGTGGTGAGGGGGATGCAGGAGGCCTGGTAGGGCGTGATCAAGGGTAATGTAACCAAGAGGAATTACTGAAACCCAAAGGAAGCCTGAGCATGACAGTGGGCACAAAAGGAAAATCAAAGGGTATAGAAGAGTGAGCTGGGAAGCAAGGGCCAGTTATAGATGTCTAAATAAAGGCATGTACATATATTTACAAAGGGGCATGGGGAAATAGATCTATGTCCATATGTTTATAGATTTAGTATTAAGGTAGCAGATGGACATAGGGCCTCCGCTCAAGGACTCGTTCATTGCAAGAACATTGTTCTATTAAATTGGCATTAAACGATGCTCACCTTCCCTACACGATCACTGACCACAAAGCGGCTGCATAAGCAAATGTGATGAAGAAAGCCGATGGTGTCCAGCTACCAAAAGATATAGCGTGTGGGGTCTTAAAGGCTTGAAGGTAAAGAAGCAACCATCTAGCTCAGAAGCAACAGAGCCCTCATGGAGGAAGCATACCAGCCTGTGTGATCACAAAGTTTCAAAGGGATAAGGCAACAGGCATCATGAGAACAAAAAAATCTTATCATGGAGAATGAGAGGGGACGGCCGGGTATAGACCCAAAACCTATTTGCAGTGCACTGGACATCCCCTTACAGAAGGATCTCAGAGAGGAGATAAAAGAATACAGGGTATGAGTCAGCAAAGAAAAACACAAATTTCCTCAAGTTCTTTTTTTTTTGCGCACCCCGCGGGCGCCCGGTGCCGCCCCCTCCCCGGTCTCGTGGCGGCGGCGGCAGCTCGGGGCCGGGGGGGGGGGGGGGGGGGGGGCGGGCGCCAGGGGAGGGGGCAGACACCAGGGGCAGCGGTGGCGGCGGCGGCTCCCGGCGCCATTTTGGGCTGATCGATGAATTGAACAAAGAGGATCAATTTCCGATCAAGCGAGTTATCAATGGGGGCCGGGGAGTGAGAGGGACTTGTCCCCGAGTCGGCCCCGCTTTCCCCGGCACCCCCCTCCTCCCCTCCGCCGCGGCTCCCCGGCGGCAAGGCAGCCCGGCGCCCCCCGGGGACGCCGCGACCGCCCGCAGCCCCCACCCCCGAGCGAGAGGCCGAGAGAGAAGCCTGACCTGCAGCTGCTGTAAATCAAAGCGCTTCCAATATTGAAACATCGATCCCACATTGGCCGCCATCTTGAGACGTATTGAGACGGAGTGAGAGGCTGATAGAGAGGGGGCTGGAGTTCTGGAGCCGCCAGGAGGCAGCAGGCGGGCGGCGCCAAAACCCGGCCTGGAGCCAGCCGCCGCCGCCGCCACAGAGGAGCGCGGACTCCTCCTCACGGCGCCACCGCCGCCAGGGCAAGCCGAGCCGGAGTCGGAGTCTGAGCCCGAGGGCGTGGCGGCCGCTGGCCCGGCCTCGCGCGCGGCCGCCCGGCCACGCCCCCCGCCAGCGGCCGAACGAGCGACCCGCCCGTGACCCCCGCCCCTCCCAACCCCCAGCCCCGGCCGGTGGCCGCCCGGCTCGGCGCGGCCCGGCCCCTAAAGGGCGGCGAGAGGGGCGCTGGAGGGCGGCGAGAGGGCAGCCCCGCCGCCCGCCGAGGCCGAGGCCGGGCTCATCTGGCGCGGGGGGGGGGGGCGCGGAAGGAGGGGGCCCTGGCGGCAGCGGAGCGCAGCCACCCCGCCCGCCTCTACGCCCGGGCGCTGGGTGCCGGCGACGCGCCGGGGGTCGTTGGTCATCCTGCTGGGCGCCCGCCCGCCCGCGGAGCCGCCGCGACCACCTGCTTGAGCCCAGACCCCCGGAAGGCGCAGGCCTCAGCGCACCCGCGCTTGTGCCCGAAGCCTTGACCGTGGGCGGCCCCGCCAGCCGGGGCCTCAAGGACCCAGCACCCCAGAGCGCCCTTGCTGGGGGAGGGCAGGGGCATGGGGAGGCATCAGCCCCTGACCCTCTTGAACTTGCACCCGCCAGCGTCCCACGCTGGGGCCCCAGAGTCCCCGCTCAACACCACCCGGTGACCCAGGGCCCCCTAGCTGTCACCGCCAACTTGGTACTTAGGAGACATGCTCTCTGGAGGCGGTTGAGGCTTGTCTTGTGGCCAATAATCATCTCCTACGCCTTCCTTTCCAGTCACTAATTTGATGTCTTCACTTAAAGAAATGCCCATAAGTTGAGGTTTCAGAGGAGAGCTCCTTGAGCTCCCCAGACAACAAGGGGGCCGAGTGTCACCGTCATTATCCTGAGCTGGGAGGGAACACTAGTGTTCCAGAGGCTGGGAATCTGTCACTGCCTGCCCACAGCACAGACAGAGCAGGTGCTGGTTATAATTGTTTCTAGACGTCCTGCCATGCTCAGTTGAACGTCAAAGCCATAAACGTTGCCCGACTACAATCAAACTGGAGTACGCAGACATTTCTGCATCATTGCCGGGTGGAAATACACTGAGTGGAGTTGGATGAGATGGCAGCAAGTGCTTAAGGAGGGGGTGCTGTGGGAATACCAACAAGATGACTGCTAGTCTCCGTTTCCTTCTCTCGTCTGCTTTGTGTTTTCTTTCAGGACCAGAAGAAATGATGCATATGTAAGGAAAAAAACTTTTCATTTCCAGAGGAGTTTTCCACCCCACAATCTACCCGCAGCCTCCTTTGAGCAAGCCAGTAAAAGCTTTTTTTTTTAACCTGCCTTCTCACTATGACAATTTCCGGAGCTGCTATGTGGCTGTGTTTAAAAGTCCCCCTCGGGATCCAGAGTGCAATCCATATCACAAAGGCATCCTCCCAGTCCCAAATAGCAATGTGACCTCATTTCAGAAGGTTGTTCTTGTTTCCATAGACCCAGAATGGAGTTTAAGCTGTTGATCTTGACTGTGGTTGTCGACTCAGCCTCTCATGGGCACCTCATGGGCAGTGGAGCAAACTGTGCCAATCTGTGCTACCACCAGGACTGGGAGAGGAAGCCAACAGTGGTGGGCCATAGGTCAATGTGTGGATGGGGATGATCAGGTCTTTCTTCATTATTCTGTTTCAGTCTGGAAACACCACTGAAGCCTCAGTGTCGTAGCAACACACAAACCTTCACTGACAGTCTGGGGCACATTGGCTGCAAATCAAACCCGGGTCTTCCCGGTGAAAGACGATGAGAGGTCTACCACTGAAGCACCGTGGCCCTCACCTCAAACCAGGGCAGTCATTTCCGGAGTTCAAACCAGACCACAATGCAGGATGACTGAGATTGCCACCAGAATCTGATACTGATGCAGAAAAAAACCTAATTACCATTTTATTGACTCCCAATAGGACAAAGATCTGCCCCTTTGGGGTTTTGAGACTTTAAATCCTTACAGCAGGGGTCGCAACCTGTGGGTCGCGACCCCTTTGGGGATCAAATAACCCTTTAACAGGGGTCATCCAATTCATAACGATAGCAAAATTACAGTTATAAAGTAGCAATGAAAATAATTTTATGGTTGCAGGTGACCACAACATGAACTGTATTAAAGGGTGGCGGCATTCAGAAGGTTGAGAACCATTGCCTTACAGAAATAGACAACCTCATATTTCTCCCACGGAGGGGCTAGTCAGTTCAAACCCCTGACCTTGCGATTAGCAGGTTAATGCATAGTCCACTACACCACCAGGGCTCCTAATGATATAATAAGAGATACTATTGTTAGATCTCTCGTGGGAGAAATATACCTCAGTCCTTGGCTTCGCGTGAGAAAGAATTCACTCCGCAGCCTGGATTGTGATCCAAGTGAGTTTTTTGAGAGAAGAAGTTTCAGGTTTACACAGGCACCTCAGGGCCCCTCACCCCTGCACAGCTTGCCTAGAAGCTGCTGGAGAGAAAGTCACTACGTGGGCTCCAGGATCCTGCCTTTTCTTTCTTTTCTTAAATCGTTTTATTAGGGGCTCATACAATTCTTATCACAATCCATACATACATCAATTGTGTAAAGCACATTGTACACTGACTGCCCTCATTATTCTCAAAACATTTGCCTCCACTTTAGCCCCTGGCATCAATCAAGTCCTCATTTTTACCCCTTCCTCCCCCATCCCTCAAGAAACCTTGATAATTTGTGAGTGGTGATATTGGGAGGGTAGAGGGAGGGTGGATTGGAAAGAGGAAACCGATTACAAGTATCTACATGTGACCTCCTCCCTGGGGGACAGACAACAGAAAAGTGGGTGAAGGGAGACATCGGAGAGGTCAAGATCCTGCCATTTCAATTCCTCCACAGGGAGGCATGGTTGATGGTCCTGGTCAACCCCATTGGCTGGATTGAATTCACCTGGCTCAGATGGGCCAATCCAGGTGTAACACCCACCTAGGTGTACCACCCCTTCCTGGCCGGAAGTTTGAACCTGAGCATATGTAATGGATGACCCACTCCCTATGCTAAGCTACCTAACAGTATTTGCAAGATGCCGAGCAATGTTCTAAGCTTTTTGTATATAATAATTCAATTATTTCACTTAAGAAGCCTATGTGTGGACTCTATTCTTGCCTCATTTTACAGATGAAAAATCAGTGGCACAGGATGATAAAGTCATGAGCCTATGACCACACAGTGAGGAAGTGGAAAGGAGAGATTTGAACCCAGGCTGCAGAGTCCATGCCTTGGGTGCCTACAGCGCCACATAGGACACAGGAAAGCATGGAGCAGACTCGGCGTAAGACCTAGCATGTATGTGCTAGGACTGCATGAGAGTAGCTGCTACTCAGATCCAGAAGAGAATACAAGGCTATTGCAAAAATTATTTTTTCCAAGAGAGGGTGGAATTCTGCATCTTGTGCGAAATCCCCCAACCTGCACATGGCACAGCTACTTCAGAAGGTTCCCAACAATGTGTGCTGTGTGGCAAACCTAACTGAGCTCAGGGGGAGCTGGTCTGTGGGTTATGTTACCCAGAAGGTGAGCAGTTTGAACTCACCAGCCACCACTCCAAGGGAGAAAGAGAAGGCTTTCTGCTCCCATGGACTTACAGTCTTTGAAGTGGCAGGGAGCATTTCCATGCAGCCTATGATTAGGATCTAGGAGGGTGAGGGTGGATGGAGTTGGTTGAGACCTGGCTTCAGGGCATTTCCCAGAAGGGCTTCCTGCAGTGACTCTGCCTTCAGGAATGTCTGGTGACCCTGAGGGCAGCAAAGTCCTAAGCACACTCAGGCAGTGGTTCTCAACCTTCCTAATATAGGTCCTTTTGTTGTGGTGACCGCCCCCCCCCGACCATTAAATGATTTTCTTGCTACTTCATCACTGTAATTTTGCTACAGTTATGAATTGGACGAGCCCTGTGAAAGGGTCATATGACTCCCAAAGGGGTCGCAACCCACAGGGTGAGAACCACTGCACTAAGGGTTCCCCTTCCGGGCAGCTCTACCAGTGTCTGATGTGCATAGTTCTGTGAGGTGAGAGAAATGAACTTAGTGTCTGCTTCTGGTGACAGTTGATGTGGGTGGGCTTTCTCCCTATGTCAAATCCCTCTCAAGCCATTTGTCACCACAACAGAGGGAGCCACACACATAAAGCAAGAAGAGGAGGCAGCATAGCAGGACGGTAAGCAGAACAAAGATTGAATAAGCACAATTCACTTCAATCATGAATCGGGTGCCCTTGAGATGTGAGGAAGACCCCAGTCTAGTGACATTAGATCAGGTTTAGGGATTGAGTGACGGGACCCTCTTGGCTCCCCTCAGCCCCTATCTTGCTTTCCCATTGACCCTGCCCCTTACATCGTGATTGGTCCTTATTCCAGCATGATGGTTGATTTCATAATCACAACATGTGGGAATGTGTTAGTCGATAGGTTATACAGGCACAGTCTCTGGAATGGGTAAGTGAGGAGGTGTGACTGGTGACATGACTGGTGGAATGGATCATGTGAAGTGATTTGAGATCGTTGTTCAGACCTGATAGGTCATCCAGGCCTCTAGTTGATCCTGGCAGTACTCTAGTTTAAGGAAACAAAATGTTAGGCATTTAAGTCATATTTAAGCTTAAATTTTGAGCAATAGGCTGTGGCTCACAGTGAGAGTCTATGTGGAGACCCTAAATCCATTTTGAGGGGCCACACATTCAGCCACCATTGAGTTCTTTCCTACTGCTGACCGGCAGTGGAAAACTTGCGTCCACTCCCCGGGCCAGACTCAGCGATATACGGTCGTGTGCACATCCCAATGAAGGTCCCGCTCATGCTCTCACTGGCCCTCCCGCAACTCCATGAATTGATCCGTCTTCAGGGACAGTTTTGTGACAAAGGTGTTTGTTTTCCATGTCTCATTTAAGCTTTCAGGAGCTCAGGTGGTGATGCTGGATAGTGTTGGACTATTAACAGCAAGATCGCTGGTTCGAAGCCACTAGTCATTCCACAGGAGAAAGATGAGGTTATTGCTTCCTGTAAAGGTAGCAACTTCAGGATCCCTACACAGAGTCACTATGAGTCAGAGTCAGCAGGACAGAATGAGTGTCATTTTATTTAAGTAACTGTGGCTGTGGGTCCTTCCGACACCATTGTGGCCTCATGCGGATGCTCTCCTTCATCCAGAACAGCGGTTTGTGTCTTTTTCTTGTGTAAAACATAGCAAAGGAGTTCCTAATAAAATAAAGTTGAATTGGGAGTCTTTTTTCCCTCAAACAAAGTAAATCCATAAATAGAAATGAGACTATGGTGCTAATAACCAATTGGAGAGTTGAGAGAGCTGAACTCTCAATCCTGGTAGAAACCCATTGTGACTTTAAAAACTTGCTCAAGGTCATCCATAGCCTATGAGGTTGAGTTGAGCAGACACAAAACAGATGTGTTGGGGAGTAATTGTGTACATTAAGTAAACAATTTATCTTTCTAAAGATTCTGTCTAAAACTTACTTTAAATAGTAAGTTTTCCCCTGGGCTAGGGAAAGGTCAGGGAGCTTAACCCCCTAGTATCCACCCCCTCTCAGCATTCATCATGTTAGGCCAGAGGAGCCAAATCACACCCACTACCCAGGGAGCACTGCTTCCAAAAGCCCATTGCCTGTGCCGGGGCAGAGGGCAGGTACCCGGACCAGAAATGCTGACAGAGTGGAACCAGCGGGCTCAGCCCCCAGCTTCCTGAGAGAGCAGCTGTGATGGTTTACTTTTGGACAAATGTCAATGCATGACTTGGGCAGCACGAAAAGCAGATGTGCAGAGGTTGTTCGCTGTATTCCAGAAGTTCACACACTCCCCGCAGGCTCTTTGGTGGCTTCCACCTTCAATCCCAAAAGGCCACTGCCGTCCAGTGGATTCCAACCACAGTGACCCTATATGGAGTTTTCAAGACTGTAAATCTTCATGGGAGCCAGCAGTCTCATTGTCCCCCTTGGGACAGGGAGCTAGCAGCCCGTTTCACCTCCAGGACCCCTTCCTCTCTAATTCTGGATCCAGTCCCTCCAAATATCCTGCCCTGCCCTTGTCTAGGCTTCTTAAATGCGTTCCATGCTGCTTATGTTAGTCTGGGTGCCTTAGCGAAACAAATCCACAGAAACGCGTATGTATAAGAGAGAGTTTTATGTAAAGGGTGAGTGCACATCAGGAAAACATGCCCGCATTTGCTTATGCACCCGCTTTGTCTTCAGCGATCATGTCGAGATAGGCTGGTGGCTTCTTCCATGTGGGCTTTGTTGTTTCTTAGCTAGATGGCCCCTTGTTTATCTTCCAGTCTTTAAGACCCTGGACACTATATCTTTTGATAGCCGGGCCCAGGGTGCTTAACCACTACACCACAAGGGTTCATTAGCTTGTGACTTATCTCCTGCCATTCACACTAGATGCTCAAAATAGCAGGAAACCAGGTTTCTCCTTTGTGGCCACACCAGGTACTGACAGAACCAAGAACAGAGAAATGCTTAGTTATATATCTTGACTATCATTAGCATATTATATGCCTGGCAATATGTAAGCCTTCGCTCCCCTGACCTCTCACAGTCTCGGTAAAATGAAGCTAATAAAAGTAGTGCTCTCACAAGCTTGGTAGGAGATTAAACAACTCACATAAGGGTACACAGCCTATCAACGAGGAGGCGAGATGAGGCAGTGTGTGGCTGCTGAACCCACACCCTTCACAACACCTGCATTAAAATGACTGAGGGCTATGAGGAACCAGACAGAAGCAGGTTCACACCCCAGATTGAGTCAATTTAACTGCCTATTGTGCCTGACCCTTCTATCTCTGATCTTAGAAATGGGGTTAACAACAACAAAACACTGTAGAAGAAATGTCCAGCAGATGACAGGCACGCGATTAAACAACAAAAAATAAATCACTTAAGTTGAAATTCGAACTCCTGGAAACCCCTCACACACGTGCAGAAAAGGATTGAGCCCATACGGTGTTTCCAGTGCCCCCGTCCTTCCCCCCTAAAATGAGCATTTGATAAGGTAATGCCTGGATTGTTCCAAGCCCAAGACTGTGGAGAACTAAAGGAAAACCCAGCATTATGAATCTTTGAGCACAGCCCTGCTGGGAAACCGCCCTGCAGTCACTTGTTGATGACTGGAGGAGGGACAAGAGTAGGGAGAAGAACGAGGACTGAATGTGACACATAAGCAGGGATGGCCTACATTCCATAAAGGAAAAAACTCAAGGTCTGCTTTTCTGGTGCCGGAAAGTTAAAACCCATCTGGTGCAGTTGAAAAGGTGTGTGTGTGTAGTGGGGGGGGGTGTGTTAGGGAGGAGGGGCGATGAGTCCAAAGGATGAACTCCATCTGCAATTGTGTCCTCAACTGCTTTCCCCTGCTAGCCACACGATATTTGTGGCTGGCCTGCCCTGCTTTTGTTATCAAGCCCAGAGAGGGCAAGAGACTAGCTCGAAGCCACACTGCAAGTTGGCAGTAGAATCAGGCTGAGAACTCTGGATGCTTAGAAAGCTTCACACAGACCTGAGAAAGTACCAAGGGAAGACCTGTTCGCTAACTGGGCAGCACTCACTGCATGCCAGCGCTGTTCCAGTGCCCCAGCCAGGGCATTGCTCCCTGTGTCTGTGTGTCTTCAGTGATGCACACAGGTGACGGATTGGCTTTTAATAGCATGCTTGGAAGGTTGAGGCCACCCAGCGGCACCTAGAAAGAAGGGCCTGCAAATCTACTTCAGACCAAGCAGCCTTTCCAGACCCTGGGGAGCACAGTTCTTCTTGGACACACAAGGAGGCCAGGAGTTGAAGTTGATTCCATGATGTAGTTGATTCCATGGTTCCCGGTTGTAGCTATACCTAGAGTCACATCCACATTCATGTTTATATCTCTTCACTCCATGGGGTGTTCATGGCTCCAACTCTTCTGAAGCAGACCACCAGGATTTTGTTTAAGAGGCCTCTGGATAGGTTTGAACTGCCAACCTTTTAGTTTGTAGCTGAGTGCTAAACAACTTGTGCCATGCAGGGTGCTAAGCTCAGAAACTCAGTCGGTGCTTCATGATCTCAGTTGGAATTATAGAGAGGGTCAGTGATGACCCATTGACTGCTGGGTAATTGTTGATGTAGTCTCCCTGTGCAGACATGTAAAGTACCTGAAAACTTAAAATCCAACTCATTGAGTGCATCATCCTGCCGTGCGCCAGCCCAGCAGCATGCTCTGCTGGGGACATTTGGCCATGCCTGGAGACATTCTGAAGAAGGGAGTCCCACTGCCATCCTGGTGCAGGGAACAACACAGCCCCACAAGAACGATGTTGGCCAAAATGTCAGCAGAGCTGCCACTGGGAAAATGGTCTAGTCCAAGCGCTGACCTTCGTAGAGGAAGAAAGCCAATCCAGAGCAGCTAAGTGACCTGCTGTGGGTTGCACAGCCTGATTCCAAGCCCAGTACTATACCCAAAGCTGTTACCACGCCCAAAATTAAACAGCAATAGCTGCCCAAAGGCCTCTTAGTTTGAGGACCAAGTAAGACAGTAAATGAGAAAGCCCTTTGACAAATGTGGCATGCTGCACAAACATGAGATGTTATTACCCAGGATCTTTTGATATATGTAAATAGATCTTGTACCAGGTCAGTTAATTTTCCAACTGCTCTATCTGAGCTTTCAGATGGCAGCACCTCTGTCCAACCCAGGAAAGGACTCCTGTGCAGGCTGAGCAGCCCTGGAAAGCCTCATGCCTGGCTTCTCCCACCCCTCAGCTAATCTCCAAGTGATTAATAAGGGCTCTCACTATGTTGTGCCTCCCAGCTGACAGATACTAGGCTATCAAAGCATTCGTATCACCTCCTTGATGCCTGAGGAGGAATATAGTTTCATGTGTGAGAGTGCCCCAACCCGCGGGACTCAGTTATTCGAGGGGTTCCAAGGAGGACCCAGCCTGAAAGAGAAACGGGCGAGAGAGAGGAGCGAGACCAAGCAGATTCTTGTCAAGGTCTGAGTTTATTGCTACACAAGCCTCTCTATAAAGGGTGAGGCAAACAAGGGAGTTCAAAGGAGAGATAAAAAAAAGGAAGGGTGGGAGTGTAGAGCACACAGGGCAGGCGGCCGCAAGTCTGCAGTTGGAATGTCCGGTGCTGGAGCAGACAAGGGTGGGCCATCTGGTGTGTGTCAGGGTAAGATAAGGTTGAGGTGACGTGGCTTTAGCCCTGCTGGGCAGGCAATATGGCCTTGGTTTTGTCAGGCTGATTATGCCCGGTTCCCAACATGAGAGAAGCCAGGAATATCTCCTCTCACAACTGTGCAGCAAACGAGATCAGATCTCCCAATCTGATTTTCAGCCCTCCTGTCTTTCCAAGTGAAGTGGATGGTCCATTTCACATTGTCTCAAGTCTTTGCACATTGCATGCCAACATTGCGACACAGGGCGCGGCTGTGGGTCTTAGTAGACAAAGCCCCCACCCAGAACCCTGCCCTCAGAGCTCCTTGGTCACCCTGCACAACGCAGGTCCAGGCCGGGCTCCACACTGCAAGGCGATCAACCCTGACCCTCCAGTGTGGCCGTCCTCACACGCTCCCACATCCACCTAGAAGGACTGGAGATGAGAGATTCCGGAAGCTCCCTGCCTCATCTGCCTCCCTCCCCAGAGCGACAGAGCAACTGTAACTGATTAGGCAGGATGCAGCCTCGTTCCCAGTCCCCACCCTCTCTGGGAAAGCAGGGATGTCTGGCACCTCATCCAAGGCCTTTCCCCTGTGATCTCATTACTAAGGAGCTGCTCCTCTACCGCCCACCTCCATCACCTCATCTACATATGGGGGAGATGAGTATGTCTTCTTTGCTGCTCCTTCCCTGAGTCCACCCCAGGAGCTCCCTGAACAGATCAACAATCACTTCTCATTACACCTGCAGCAGCCGTCAGATACTGCTGAACAGAGACAGGCGCCTCCCCTGCTGCTGCCAGGCTCCAGTGCACATGTGCACACACACGTGCACACACATTGTACAGGCACACTCACATGGACACACAAGCATGCACACCCATGTGCACAAACTTTGTTCAGAGGTGGGAATTCTGCCCATTTTAGCCTCTAATATTGCAATCAGAGAGTGATAGAACAATGAAAGATGAAGGTGGATGAAGGAAGATCTATTTATTCCCTTACTTGTTACATAACCATTCAGGGCTCTTTTTTTATCCGTACAAACACACCACCACACCATCAACAATCATCAAGTAGATGTCATGTGCAGTGCTGCCCTATTCAAGGCGGTGCTGAGAATGTGAGGAGGATTCTCTCTAAAGCACAGCTCTGAGGAAGTCTGTCTCCTTCGCACTTTTACACACACAGGGTGAGGAGCCTGCAGGAGGCTCCGTGCGTTGGGTGAAGCCACACGATGAGTGAGGAGACCGAGTGTGTAGCCAGGGGAGTGAGAGCGCAGAGTTCACCACTTCACCAGCATGCTGGTGTGCACAATCGATGAAAGGGTGGCTGCCAGCAGCAGGACAGAAAAAAAGTAAAGCATGTAACTTGTGGTTTTATCTCTGGCTTACTTCCAAAAGGAATTGTTTTTGTTGTTCTAAAAAGCTTTATACCGAGAAAAAAAAAAAGAAAGAAAGAAAGCTTTATACCTCTATAAAAACAAAAGGCTACTGCTGTCAAGCACCTTCAGACTCAAGCCAGAGGAGAGCTCTCCCAGTGGGCTTCCAAGCTGAAAATCTTCACAGAAACACAGTACCTCCTGTGGAGTAGCTGGTTGGTTCAAGCCAGCAACCTGGCAGTTAACAAGTACGTCCCTTGTACCTGTAATACCTGTATAAAGTGTATTAAATATGAACTACTCCTGGTGTGTAATTTTAAATTGAATTATTGTGCCTGGAACTTTTTTTTTAATAGCTAAGAATGGTGAAATGAGACTCCTTTAGATGTTATGATAAGAATACACACTACACAGGGCTTGGACCCAACCCAGCTTAATTCAAAGGAAGGCAGATTTATTTTCTTCTGCTTCCCAGAAGGTTCCCCAGCAGAACGTGTGTTAAACAAAATTGTTTAGCTATGGAAAAGAGCAATCTCCTCTTGGGAAGATCCTGGTAGAAGGGGGCTTTGGTTACATATCCAGCTCAACCCAGCCCCAGAGGCCTCGTCATGTTTTATTTTGTTTTGCCCTTGACACTGATTGTCTTGGGAACTGTGGCCCCCGAGCAATGGCCAGGAAGTCAGGTCTTCTTGATGTAAATCCTCTAATATCCCCTACAATGATTTTCAGTGCCAATGGTAAGGCCCGCCCAGTGGCTGCCACATGCCCCTGAGCAAACACGTCAGAGCAGATGAGAGCATGAGACAGCATTTAAGAGAACGGTAGGCTGGCCTTGACTTAGCTGTTTGGCCTCTCCTCAGAAGTCATTTGTGACACTGACTGTCATGGGTTTCATTAAGAACAAGTCTATCTCTACCAAAGAAAACTGCAAGGTAAGAGGACTTTCAGCTCCAGCTACATATGTCTCCAAACTTACTTACATATTGTCCTGTTTTCAGAAGAAAAACAATTTACTCAGTGCCTCCCGGGCAAATAAAAACTTTGGTACTACAACCTACAATCCCAGATAAAGTGTAGGTATCTGCTTTGGCAGCTCCCCTGGATCGAGCTGCTCCGGTAGCTCTCCACAAAAACCCTGTGAAGAGATGATCAGGCAGGATAGCCTAGTCTGTTCTGCAGAAAGAAGCTACCCCTGAAACCTCAGTGGCTTAAAATCTAGAAGTTTATTTCTTGTTCATGCAAATTCTGACGCTAGAAGGGCAATTCTACAGGGTGTTTGTCCTGCACACCGTCCGTCAGTGATTCGGGCTGCTTCACAAATATGGTGCCACCAGATCAAAAGGTGGATTCCAGGTCATCACAGAAGAGGAAGAGAGAAGTGGGGGTTGTGGATCAGTCTTTACATGCTTTGACACTTTAGTTGACATAGATCGCTGGATAGGGCTGCTTATATAAAGGTTATCAGTTCAAACCCACCTAGCTGTACCACAAAAGGAAGGGGTCATCTGCTTTCATAAAGGGTACAGCCTAGACAACCTCATGCAACAATTGTACTCTGTACCACAAGGGGTGAGCATGAGTCAGAACTGACTTGAAGGCAACAGGATTTGGGGTGTTTTTGTTTGTTTGGTTGGTTGGTTGATTGGTTTGGTTTGCTGAGTGGGAGGTGGTTCTACCTACAGCATATTAATCTGAAGTAGTCACTTTAGGTTTTTTTGTTTGTTTTTTGAGAGATGTGGAAAAGCTCATTGGCTTTAATGGGGAGTTAACTCTGCCGCAGACGGCCTCCTCAAAATTTCCCTCCCGCTTCATAAACTAGCAGAGATTTTCAATGAAGGAGCCTGCAGGCACCCGCTGGACATCTCCTTGCAAGGTCAGTCCTTTGGAGCCACTGGGAGGGAGAAAAAAGAGACTTCTATTCCTGTAAAGAATTCCAGCCCCAGAAATCCTCAGGGGGCAATTCTGCCCTGTCCTCTCGGGTCGCTATGAGTCCGAATTGAATTTATGGCTATGAGTTGAGTTTTAATTCCATTCACTTACTGCTATTGACAGGTTGCTAGATTAGGGCTTGTCTTCCCAAATGCCAGCACTAAACGAAAATGAGCTGTCCGGGCCACAACAAAGGGGTTGGAAATAAATCAGGCACACTCATTAGATACCTATGGCAAAATTCAGAACTGAGCATGCTCTGACCCAAGTCATGTAGACCCAGGTGGAAGGTCCACCTGGTCATACAGAATAGGACTTCACAAAAGTGCACCAAAATCAACCAGTACGATCGACCAATGCCCTCCAGTGGTGTTGGGAGGTGATAGAAGTAGGCCTGGGCTCCTTGTCGCCCTCCCTTGTTCACGTGCTCTGCAAGTGGAGGGTGAGGCCCTTGGGGGTTCCTGCCGTGGCTCCTCAGCTGGTTCTGCACTCCTGCTCAGGTATTCCTCCCATGAAACCGCCATATTCAGCTGCAAACTTTCCCCACCCCTGCCATGCAGCCCGGCGTGCTTTCCGGAGATAGTGGGGACTTTTGGGGACTGCGATACCTGAAACTTTCTTTCATAACATTCACTTGGATTTACAAAAGTGCTTCTGCCATATGAATTCTTTCAGCGTTGCTAAGCAAGAACTGAGGTCAACCACCCCAGAAACCTAACACTATCAAGTCGATTCTGACTTATATCAATCTAGGGGGTCCTCAAACTATGGCCTGCGGACCACATGGCCCTCAGAGGACATTTATTCAGCATGCCGGGTGTTTTTGCCCCCCTTTTTTTTTTTTACTTCAAATTAGGTATGTGCAGTGCGCATAGGCATTTGTGCATAGTTTTATTTTTAAACTATAGTCCAGCCCTCCAGCGGGTTTGAGGGACAATGAACTGGCCTCCTGTTTAAAAAGTTTGAGGACCCCTGAAAGGACAACGTAGAACTATGCTTGTGGGTTCCCGAAGTTCTAAATCTTTACAGGAGCTGAGAACCGCATCTTTCTCTGTGAGCCATAGCGGATTCCAACTGGCTGGCCTCATGGTCACACACATTCCATCAGGCTCCTTGAGCCTTAACTTGATAATTTAATGAAACGATACTTCTCCAAGTCACACTGTATCAAGGTCTATAATCTTGCTATTCTAATATCAAATTTAAAATAAGGAATATAGTTAAGCTCCAAATCCATAAGCAATAAGATCATTGAATCTCTTTGGACACTATTACTTAAAAAAAGAAAAAACTCTGTCCAATTATTTTCAGCACAGAAAAGCTTCCAGTGTTTACAGCTTAGTATGTAATTGCTTTTTCTCTTCTTCTTTTGCATTGGTGAATCATTTTGAGCTTATAATAATGTCAAAATAAATAGTTTCCAGAGCCTCCAGGCATTCACTGTGTAATGATCATTTAAAAGATTTCTTGGTTAGAGGGTCCTCAAAAGAATAAAAAGCGTGTCCGCATCCCTGGTCATTTCTATATTCAAAAGAAGAAATTGCTCATCAAATGCTACAAGCCAATTTCTTTCTTCAGCCAAACTGCCCATTTTAGCATCACTGAATTAAGCAAATGGTTCTACATTTCAAAGTCAACAATGATACTCTTTTCCCTTTAACACGAGCATCTTAAACAGCTCAAAAAATAGTCGAGCTCTTTATTATGGCTTTTCCTGAGAAAGCTGTTTCGTTGTTTATTTTATTTATTCATCTAGACTTTCATGTTAAGATTTGTGTATTTTAAGTTCTGCTAGTCAGGACATTTTAAATGGAGCCAGATTTTTTTTTTATACTTTGTCTTTTAAAATATAATGAGACTGAGCAGTACATCCGTTAATAAAATATAAAGTCTTCCTATTTCTGTTTGTTTGTAATTTCCCTAAGGATAACTCTTAATGTAGTAAAACCAAAACCCACCATAATGAATTACATTTGGTCTACTGGGGGTTGTGGCCAACCTTTTGATAGAAAAATCCAGAGACTCCCTTCTGCATCTCCTTTCCCAACCAAACCCCGGTGGCTGGAGGCTGGAAGGAAGAAAGAGGCTGGGCTGCTGGGGCAGGGTGGGGAAGGGGTAACCTTGCAGATTATTTCAAATTCTACTCTGAAGGCAGAAAGTTATCCAAATGAGATAGCTAGAGATTCACTTCCTTAGAAAAAGATTGAAATTAATGTGTCCCTTAGAAAAGCCAAAGGAAAAAAGTCGTTATTAATTTAGGCAATTGAAGAACTTTGAAAGCCATGTCTAGTACATAAAAACACCTGTCCCTAGAGCCCATCGGCCTAGGAAACTGAATTTTTATACCATGTAAAATAAAGGAAGGTCATTTCTTAGACTTGCTCAACAGAAGATTGTCATTTTAAACCGGTTACTGTAATGAGAAGCTGGGTTTTCGTAAAAAGGACTGAATGCTTGAGTCAGTGTGAAATGAAATTAGAGATGCATGTTCTGCGCATGGCGGCATTTCCGGAGGAGTCTGTGTTCCTGTGACTGCTCTCGATCTGTCTCGTGCCTTCTGGGAAACTCACAGCGTGGTGCCCACATCTAGTCTCTCGGACTTTCTTGCCAGCTTTGGAAAGGTGTTGAGTCTGTTGGATCTGCTGCACAGAGACAGCATGCAAGTGGACCCTTCCCACATTCCTCAGAGAGCAGCCCCCCAGTGTAAAGCTGTGGGTGAGGTTTGATGACCTTTGCCCCTTCATCATCCCGCATTCTTTAAGGGACCCAAGCGCTCCCCCGAGGCATTACCGGAGAAGCAGCTACCCCATAGTTTCCAGATGGTGGGTATCAGCCTGTGTGCTCATTGGGATCGCCAGAGAGCTGTCCAAAAGACATCTTTGTCCCATCTCCACTGAGTCCGATTTTATTGGCCTGGAATGCAGCCTAGGTGCTTGGATTTTTTTCTCTCTCATAAGTTTTTATTGTGAATTAGGTGAAGGTTTACCAAGATCATCAGTTTTTTATTCAACAATTCATACCCATTGTGTTTTATGCCACTTATTGCAATCTCCACAATATAATATGACTTGTTCCACTCCCTACTTATGTCTTCTGTTTCCCTTCCTCCTCTCTTCCTACCCTTCTGAACTTGGGCCTTGGATTAATACTGCCCTTTTGAGATCAAATGGTTTGCTGTTTTCAGGTTTGCGTGCCTCACTTGTGTAATTGCTCCCATTATAGACCAATCTATTATTTGGCTGAATATTGAACCACAGGTAGGAGTTCATTTTCAAACTTAGTGAATAAGGACCATCGTTTCAGAGGTTCTGTTAGTCCCTATCCAGCCAATAAGCCTGGTCTCTTTTATGACTGTGAATTTTGCTTCACTATCTAGGACCTTTGGATGTGATCCCTTTCAAAGAAGTTGGAATTGATAGTTGGAGATCATCTAGTTATTCTGTGCTCAGAGTCATGAAGTCTAATGTTCATGTGGTCCACTCACCACTCTTTCCTCCAGAGTGAGGGTGACAATACTTGCCACCTAGATGGCCACTTGTGAGCTTCTGAAATCCAGCTGCTACTCACCAGCATGGATGTCGAACATAGTCTTTACAGTCTAGGTAATGACAATTGTTCTTGGTGTCCTTCACAACTATAATCCCCAGCCCCCCAGCCCAATAAAGCACTCCCTCCAGTTGTTCGGTTATGCCTAAGGAGTTTTGATAACTTCATCTTCTGTGTGCTCCGGAATATTCAATTCCCTGGATGGTCAGAATGGTCAGTCAGGGCTCAGAATCTTGGTGTTAAGGCTTCTGGTGAGATCCTGGCACATCAGACACAGAGGTTGTGAGGCTAGAGGATGGGCAGAAGGGGATCATACTGAGTCTAACAAGGAAAGAAAAGGAAATGAAGGATATAAGCAATTAAAAGCAAGCGCATAAATAGATACAAATACACAGATGGCCCTTGCAACATTATTCCCAATCTCGCAAACGTGTCAACGGTCTAAATACCCATCAATAGGTGAATGGATAAGTCAAACATGTTGCCTACGGTATATACAATGGACTACTACTCAGCCATAAAGAGAAATGAACTCTTGACACAGGCTACAAGAGGAATGAACCTCATAAGCATTATGCTGAGTGAAATAAATCAGCTTCAAAAAGGACACATTTTGCTTAATTCCACTTACAAAAAATATCTAGGCTAGGAAAATGAATAGAGACAAACATCTCCCAATTGTTTCCAGGGATAGGTAGGAAGGTAAGTATGGTTGTTACATAATGCCATGTCAATTGGACAAATAAGTGAGGTGGAGTCTTTCTTATACCTATATGAGTGTCCTTGGATTTATTTCTCTAGTCAACCCAGCCTAACCCAGTAGGGCCTGGAGGGGAAGTGCCATCCCTGAGACGATACTGAGCTTCCATAAGGGTGATGACATAATTTTGGAATGGGTAAGGATGATATATGAACAACATGCAGAATGCCACTTAATTATAATCTTGTAGAGCGTGGAAGTGACGAATGTTTTGATGCATGTATATTTAGTATGATTTTTAAAGAGTGTACGCAAAAGAGCAATATGGCAAGTCTGTGTTGCCATTTGCTGTTGCTCAGCTAAAAGAGATTCGGGCCTGTGTAGTTCAAAGGGAACCACAGAGGCTCAGGAGGAAAGCTGGTACCATCTCCAACTGAGACTTGTCTGACCAAATGCAGAGTCTCCCTTCAAGTAACTGACAGGTCAGAGGCAGCTCATCTCTGCTGCAGAAGCAATGATTTGTCTCAATTCCCAGACCACTGTCACAGCCATGTCTTGTTGCTCTCGGTGCCCCCCTTCCCCACCACAATAAGTCACTAGAAAGCCATGCTTCATTTAAAAACAAACAAATAAAACCTTTCTGCCTCCATCCTGGCACTGTTTCAGCTTATTTAGCATCATAACATATGTCATCTGTTTCCCTAAACAATCTAACATGGACATGGCACGATGGGACTGATGAGTTAGGCAAATGAGAACCAGCCTGCCCTCTGAACACACACGATGGCATTTGACTTGCTGTCAGTAGATGCTGTCGCGTTTCTTCTCCTCTTTCATGGAAAATAAATACAGAAAAGAATGAGGACATGAAAAGGGCTGCAAGATGTTTAGCTCTGGTCTTTCTAGAAAGTGTAGAAAAAAAGTATGTGACCCCTGCCTGCCTTTAGATGCCCCACTCCTCTGGCAAACAAGGATTGCACACTGACCATGGACAAGACATCTGGATCTGGGGCGAGGATATAACAATTGCCCCCACCAGCAAAGAGTTTCCAGATTTACGGGACTACACAGGCCAGGGAGCAGCTCATAAAAAGAACAAGAAGAATCACAAAGGAGGGTGTGCTCCAGCACCACTTCGTCCAGCTGCAGGCACATGAAGGCAAAGTTTCTTTTGCTTTCAGTCAAGTTTATGATTTCCGCTGCATCCCTTACCAACACCTTCACGAAGATCTAGGTTCTTGGGTTGTTTCGCTCCAGGGCGGACATCTCCTTGGTAAAGCTTTATGGACAGCTCATGGTCCAAGAATTCCACCTATATGTTTTGAAAGGGGCCACGTTAAAACCCCTGGCTCAGACTTTCAGGACTGGGCACAATACAGCAAACCCACCATGGGGACAGCAGGATTTGGTAACACTCTCATCTCCATCACAACCTGGACCTGGCAAAGCTATTTTCTTCCACTCACCATCTTTCAATCAATATTTACTCAGCTATTAGTTGCTCCCCAGGCTCAGCATCAGAAAAGTGTTCAAACGTTACCGAATTGTCCATCTAATTGTAGAGGTCTGTGCAAGGGATATGAGAGCAAGAGGCTCAGAGATGATCAGTGGGTAACGAGAGAGGGATTCACCTTTATCATTTGTAGAAAGCCCCTGAGGCTTAGTCACATTGGCAGACTTTCCCTGGAGCAAGCAAATAAAGCTGCTCCCGGCTCAGCTCCATTCCTGATCTGGTCTTGCCATGAGACTATCCAGGCTTTGTCCCAACCCCACGTTCTGGAAACCACGAGTGGAAGGAGGTGAATCTTGGGGATACCATGGAAAAGAATGGGCATTGCACAACACTTCATTGTACTCATATGGAGCTTATGCAAAGGCCAAGAGATAGAACCAGGTGAGACTGTGAACAGGACAAGGTGATACTGCATGGTTTAAAATCAGAAAAGGTGTGCATCAGGGTTGTATCCTTTCACTGTTCTTATTCCATCTGTATGCTGAGCAATTTATACAAGAAGCTGGTCTCTGTGAAAAAGAACATGGCATCAGGATTAGACGAAGACCCATGTAATGTCATTGGGAACATTTTCTCACTAAAAATTTTAGGTCATGGCATCAAAAAAGTGTCATTTTAACCTAAATGGGTTTTTAGACCAGTGAAATAACAGCGAGAGTGAGTCAGCATTGTGCACAGAATTGAGCGATACTGGTTCTTTGGGAAATTCATAATCCAACACTGACACTGCTGAGATAAAGGATGACAGTGAGGAAGATTCTACACCTGAGCTCTGTGATGGGCCAACGTGGTGCTCTACTCTTTTCAGGAATGGATGAGCCAGCTCCACCAAGATTCCCCTTTACTGGAGCACCTGCTATGTATGTAGACGTTGAACACAAGAACGCTTTGGCGTTCCTACAATGATTTCTGACCGATGAGGTCATCGAAAAAATGATTATGATAGCCCGGAGGTTTACTTTCAGGTTTTAACCCCTCTTCAGTTAATTTCTGTGCATGGGGGAAGGTTTGGGGCTTGCTTCATTTTCCTACATACGGTATCTCAGTTTGTCCAACACCATTTGTTGAGCAAGCAGAATTTGTCCCTTTGGATATTTCTGTGTCCTTTTTCGAAGGCTAGTTTCCTGTTGACTGGTGAATATATGTGTAGCTTTTCTGTTCGTATCCATTGATCTATATACCTCTCAGTGTACCAATACACTGCTCTCCCTTAGGGAAAAACAACAACAAAAGTTGTATGAGCCCCTATATAATGATTTTTTTTAATGGACGATGAACTATTTTCCAGGCCAGCACTATCCTATGTTTGAGCACATTGCTGCAGCCACTGTGTCAATCCATCATGCCTTATAGCCTGCGGTACTCATGTTCAGGTATAGTGTTCTGCCATTCACAAGGTTCACACTGGCCAGTTCTTTCAGAAGTGGAAGACCAGGTCCTCCTCCCTCGTCTCTGTCTGGAAACTGCTGAAGTCTACCTGCAGTGAGTGACCCAGCAGGCATTTGAACTACTGGCTGCAAAATTTCCACCATTACAGCCAAATGCAGGCCACCACAGTACAACAGACAGTAACAGCATCTTAACACCACACAAAGGCTCCTCCCTGGGGAGACCACGTGTTCAGGCAATTGCTGCTGTTACACATGTAAGTGGGGGCTACATGAAGTCGCACCATCTCCTGTGGCCCTTCCAGGAACAGGCCATTCTGCTGTTGTTTCTACTGGACTTAGGCTCAGCTGCCAACCTGCCCTCTGCACGCATTCTTCTCCTTACCCTTCCATGTCACCTTCTCTTTGCCCAAGTCAATACTGCTGGTTAGTCACCTACTGGTGGATGCTTGCTTCTGAAGTTTCTGAACCACATTTCCCCATGGTTATGAGACATTGCTGCTGCCACTGCGAGCATTTAACAGGTTACTTTACACCTTCAATTGGAAATCTAGGGGAATAGAAAGAAAGCTTCTTCTTTCTCCCAAGGAGTGGGTGGTGGTTTTGAACCGTTTCCCTTGAGGTTAGCAGCCCAATGTGTAACCCACTACACCAGTAGAGCCTTGGTGGCACTGTCCAGCAATTATTAGACTGCTAAATATGAGGTCAGGGTTTCAAACCTACCAACTTCTCCTTGGGAGAACGATAAAGCTGTTCCCATAAAAGACTGACAGCTCCAGAAGCCCTCTATAGGGTGGCTATGAGTTGGCATTTTGCGGTCATTTAGGGCTTTTTGGTGGCATGTGATTTTTTAGGGCTTTTAGGTTGTTTGTGGACGTTCAAGGTGTGTTTGGGGCATTCGGGTAGTTTGGGGTTTTTAGGGTGTTTTATAAGATTTTAGGGAGTGTTTAAGGGATTTAGGGGTGGTTTTTTAGAGTGTATAGGTATTTTTCAGCACAATATGGTGTTTTTAGTGATGTTACAGAGTTCCTTAGGGATTTTAGGGTATTTTTCATATTATATGTGTTTTTTCCCCCAGCATTTTAGGTTTTCTTAGGGCTTTCATGGTGTTTTCAGGGCATATATGGGGTTTAGGAATGTTTAGGGTTTGGGAATCTTCTAAGGATGATTTTTGGAAGTTTCACATGTTTGGGTGGGCATTTGGTGTTTTTTTGTGGCTTTAGAGTGTTTATGGGATCCTGTCAATTTGCAGCTTTAATTCCGCAAAGAAAAGTCAGACAGCAAGCCAGAAAGGAGCAGGAAATGAAGGGGAAGCCCAGGCCACATGTTACAGCTGCCAAGTCCGGAGAACCTAGGTGTGGTCGTTGGCTACCTGGGACCGGGAGTGGGGCTGTGCTCCTGCCCAAGGGTGCTAGGGAGTAAACCAATCTCAGCTGGACGTTTGGCTTTTCTACTAATTAGCCGACTCCATGAACTTTCCCAAGGGCAGCTGGCGAATTGCCAGGGGAACCCAGCTAGACCCCCCACACAAAAGCACAGGGATGGTTACAGGAACAGGAGGTTTCACACAGTGGATGTGCAGGGCTTGGGGTCGGGATTGGGGGCCAAGGTGAGGAAGGGGCAGCAATAAGGCCTGGTCCCAAATAATCAGACACTGAGCAATAAAAGTACAAGGACTGCCAAGAGAACATGGGGACAAAGGATGGCTGGACTTCATTTGATATCTTTGGACGTGCTGTCAGGAGAGACCAGTCCCTGAAGGGACATCAAGTCCATGAAGGACATGATGCTTGGCAAAAAGTGGAGGATGGGCAATAAAACAGCTCGAACCAGTGGCTACATCAGTGGGCATAGTAACAATGGTGAGGATGGTTCGAGACCTGGCAGTGTTTTATTTTACTGCTTGTGTTTTTCTAGAACTGTCTTTCCTGGATGCACGAGGAAGGATAATTGTGCTTGTGGGAAGCAAATGCACAGTGGGCAGCGCTTTGGCCAACATAGGTACACCACCGGCACACAGTGCCCCCTTACTTGGCATCCAAAGTGACAGGATTTGTCTTTCCCCAGAGCTCTCCAGCCCTGGGGGAAGCGGCCCTGCCTTCGGCACACCGCCAGGGGGCAGCACTGCTGCTCTCTCACTGGCTACATCTGTGAGGACCCAGAGAGCAGCTCCTTTCTGCTGCTCTCCTCTCAGACTTCTGCCAGAAGCCTTGGCTCGTCCTGGATCCTCCCTTGATTCCCACTCTGCACCTTTGGGGACGCCCAGCCCATTAACTCTCTCCCATCCTTCCTTGCTGCCTCTTGTCCAGATGCCTGAGCTGGGCTTCAAGTAGTTGTAATGTTATGCTTAGGTGAGATGTGTTCAGCTTGTTTACTGTCTGTATACAAGAAAAGAGTGCAGCCCAAGACATCCACCCTTTTGTTCCTCTATGGAAAGCCTGTTACGTGTCATAGTCTTCTCTCTGTGCAGTGCTTTCCTCTGCTGCTGATGCTTTTACATGAAATAGGACTCGGTGTGTCACCGCTACAGGAAATTATCTCTGAAAAAATAATATGCCCAGAACTCAGAAACAGTGTCAGCTTGCATCTGGCATCATGGAAGCATCATGGGTGTGTTTCCATTCATTCGCTCCTGAGTGTCACATGTTCAACTCAGTGCATAGCATAAACAGCAGCAGGCACAATCTGAGACAAACCACACCCTTTGCTGTGAAGCACATTCCGACTCCTGGCTGCCCCTGTGCCACAGAGTAGAACTGCCCCGCAGGGGCTCCCTAGCTGTCATCTTTACAGAGGCACATGGCCACACCTCCCTTTTGGGAAGCCACTGGGTAGGTTTGAACTTCAGGGTTGTAGTAGTTGATATTGTAGAGCCCTGGAGTCAGTTCGGATTCATAGGGGCCTGTGCACTAGAGAGAGAAACAAAGCCCAGTCCTGCGCCATCCTCGCACTTGTTACTGTATTTGAGCCGATTCTCGCAGCCACGGTGTCAATCCACCTAAGTAAGGGTCTTCCTCTTGTTTGCTAACCCTCTGCCAAAAATGATGCCCTTCTTGCAGGACTGGTTCCACCATAGTAATATGTCCAAAGTACCTGAGACAACGTCTCCGCATCCTCTTTCAGATCTCCTGCCTTTAGTTTGTCAGCTCACTTCGATGGAGTCGATGCTGAGCCATAGCGACTCTATGAGATCAGAGCAGAACTATCTCTGTGGGTTTCCCAAAGGCTAACTCTATGGGAGTAGAACGCCTCATCCTTTTCTTCTGAGGACTGACTGGTGGTTCCCCACTGCTGACATTACAGTTGACACCCAAGGCATAAGGTACTATGCCACCAGAAGTCCCTTGCCCCTGTGTAATAACCAACACCACCTACACACAAAACCCACCCCTTCTCTGTCAGTTTGATGTATGGTGATGGCTTGAGTTGCTATGATATTGGAAGCTACTAGGGGGAACCCGACAAAAACTACAATTTTTTCAAAACTATGCATTTAAATTTTTTATCCCCTTCATAGTACTCTCCATTACACTTCACACATTTGTCTAATCTGTGATTACATTCTTGGAAACATTTTTCAAACTCAGCAGTTTGGGTGACACCCTTGTTTTTTCCCCCCCCTCTTCTGTGTTGTCAAACCACTGTCCTTCATTCATGGAAACAGAAAGAAGTCACATGGAGTGAGTTCAGGTGATTAGGATATGAGGGACAAGAGAGGCATGCTTTTTGGGGGGATGTTTTCATACTGTTATTTCTTTTCTCTTTTTTTATAATCAATTTTTGGGGCCTCATACAACTCTTATCACAATTGATACATACATCATATTTGTACATTCATTGCCCTCATCATTCTGAAAACATTTGCTCTCCACTTAATCCGCTGGCATCAGCTGATAATTATTCCCCATCCCTCATGAACCCTGAATAATTTCTAAATTATTATTTTGTCTTATCTTACACTATACAATATCTCCCTTCAGCCACTTTTCTGTTGTCTGTCCCCCAGGGAGATGGTTATATGTAGATCCTTGTAATCGGTTTCCCCTTTCTATTCCTCCCTCCCTCTACCCTCCTCGTATCGCCACTCTCACCACTGGTCCTGAAGGGATCATCCGCCCTGGATTCCCTGTGTTTCCAGTTCCTATCTGTACCAGTGTACATCCTCAGGTCTAGCTAGATTTGTAAGGTAGAATGGGGATCATTTTAGTTGTGGGGGAAGAAGCATTTAGGAGCTAGAGGAAAGTTGTATGTTTCATTGTTGCTACAGTGCACCCTGACTGGCTCCTCTCCTCCCTGCTACCCTTCTGTAAGGGGATGTCCAATTATCTACAAATGAGCTTTGGGTTTTCACTCCACACTCCCCCGTATTCACAAAGATATGATTTTTTTGTTCCGATGATGTCTGATACCTGATTCTTCCGACACCTCGTGATCACACATGCTGGTGTGCTTCTTTCATGTGGGCTTTGTTGCTTCTCAGCTACATGACCACTTGTTTAACTTCAAGCTTTTAAGACCCCAGAATGTATAACTTTTGATAGCCGACCACCATCAACTTCAGTCACCACATTTGCTTATGCACCCATTTGCCTCCAGCAATTGTGTTGGGGAGGTGAGCATCACGCAATGCCACTTTAATACAACAAAGTATTTTTGCATTGAGGGAGTACTTGAATGGAGGCCCAATGTACATCTGTTACCTTAATACTAAACCTATAAATATATGCATATAGATCTATTTCCCCATCGTTATACATAAATATATTTACATATGCACATGCCTTTATTTAGACCTCTATAAATGCCCTTTGCTTCCTACCTCTTTCCTTGATTTCCTTTTACTTTCTGATTGTCCCACTCTCATGTTCAGCCTTCATTTGTGTTTCAGTAATTCCTCTAGGTTACATTACTCTTGGTTACACTCTACCAAGCCTCCTACACCCTCCTCACCATCTATTTGGATCACTTGGTGTTCCCTTGTCCCTGGGTTTGTTAACAGCACTTCCTTTTTCCCTACACCCCCCTTTCCCATCTCCCTCCCCCAGCTGTCAGTCCCATTGTTTTCTCCTCCAGATTGTTCATCCAGCCTATCTCATTTAGACAGACCTGTGGAAATCATAGCATGCACAAAAACGAGACAGAGCAAACCCAAGCAACAAAATGAAACAAAAGAACAACACCACCACCAACAAGCCGATGACAAAAAGCAAAACAAAACACAAGAAAGAAAAGCTTTTAGTTAGTTCAAGGACTGTTTGTTGGCCTTTAGGAGTGTTTTCTCATAGAGTATGATGGGTCAGCTAGCCCTGGCCCCAAAGTCTATTTTTGGTATTCCCTGGGGACTTCGTTGCTCTGTTCCCCTTCCTGTTCTGTTGTACACCCTTAGTATTTTGCCTCGGTGTGCTGGGATCAGATCGGGCGATAGAGGCATGCTGTTTTTTTTGTGTGAGCAGGTGCACTGTCATGGTGGCAAAACCAGTCCCCTGTCTACCACTAATCAGTCCTTTTTATTTTAAATAAATCATTTTATTGGGGGATCTTACAGCTTTTGTAACAATTCATACACCAATTTGTATGAAGCACATTTGTACATACATTGCTATCATCATTTCCAAACATGTTCTTTCTCCTTGAGCTCCTTTTTTCCCCTCCTCCCACCCACGTGAACCACTGATAATTTATACATAATTTTTATTTTTATATTTTACGCCTCTGCTGTATCCCTTCACCCAAACTTCTGCTGTTTGTTCCCCTGGGTGGTGGAGTGGGGCTGTATGTCCATCATTGAGATTGGTTTCCCCTTTCTTCTGCTTCTCCCCCCTACCTTCCCTCGTGGTGTTGCTACTCTCAGTATTGGTCCTGAGGGGTGTATCTGTCCTGGATTCTGTGTGTCGGAACTTCTAGTCAATAGCAGTGTGCAAGCTCTGGTCTAGCCAGACAACTCAGACCTTCTTACACAATATCTTCAGAACCTCTATATAGGAAGCTTGATTAACAGTCTGACCTAGTGCAATGACTAAACTCCAAATGCACTATCACCCTCACATCAACAAAACCAAACAAATGAGCATCTTCTTGAAGTTTGAGTTCACTTGACGAGGTGTATTTGAGTGAGGTGATGATGGCGTCTTACACTGACTTGATTTATGTTTGCATTCTGGCTTGTGAGAAGAGCACAAGGTCTTGTCACCAGCAATGACCTTGGGAAAAAAGTGTGGGTGCACTAGCTCAGAGCAAGTTGCCAGATGCCTGCCCAAACAGGAGAATGTATATTTTGAAATGTGTACCCAGTGGAGCTTTGTACCGCTTGGTTTTTTGGCGGGGGTGGGGTGGGGGTGGGTGGAAGGCCGGCTACTCCTTTGTAGGTTAGATAATCTGAGATGTGCTATTTGAAATTTCCTGGGGCCAGTTTTAGACAAAACTAGAAAAGTTAATTTTGCTGTATGGAAAAATCTGACAGTCTGGAAGTATCTACTTTTCCTCACATGCCATCATTCCACTAGTAGCATTATTCTTAGTTAAAGCTCTCCTCTGTTCCTCCTTAGGGTTTCCCCCACTACCTGATGTTCCTTTTCTCCTACTCATCATCAAGGGACTTGTGTCCAAAGTGAGGACAGCAAATAAGAGACCCTCCTGACTCTCTGTTAAGAAGGGTGCTCTGGTGCATGCGTGTGTTTATGTGTGCACATACAATCGCATTTGAATTTTGTTGGAAGAGGCTTCATAGAGACAGAGAGTGACATGGTTAGAGCTGCTGCACATGTAGAGCACTGTACTCTATGGTGTTCTAATTCAAATGCATGTAAGGTCCAAGAGAGGTAATAGAAGCAAGTGACCAGGGTCAGGGAAGGCAGTAGGAGGAACTGAGGGAGCCTGAATGCCTCACACCCTGCCAGTTTCACTGATTCTTGGATGGGAGAGTACCAACCTAGTGCTGTGAAATCTTCGCAGTTTTCAGAGGCTTGGGGGATTTAAATTTTGTATGTAAAAAATAGACATCTAAATGCTTGTAATTTATTGATTTCGATAAACACACTGAATGCCAGTACTCAAGTCAAACAAACCAAACTGACAGCCATCGATTCTTTGCCAACTCATAGTGACCCTATTAGACAGGGTAGAACTGCCCCTCAGTTCAGCTCCCAGCCCTGGAGGCCCACCAGTTCCTCGTTATTATCATGAGGAATACTATTTTCACAAGAGCATTACATACCCCTAGAGACTAAACCATAAAGCCATATAGGCTTTGACCATCAATTCTGATATGCTTTTTCCTCAAACTGATGGGTCATTTGATGGAATCCTTGTATTACTTCCCTAACATAAAAATTAATCAAGCAAAGGAGATTCAGTGCTCAGTACTACAGCCCCCTATTTAGAGATTAACTCTTAAAAACCACCACCACCACCACCACCACCACCACCACCACCACCACCACCACCACCACCACCACCGCCACCTTATCTATGTTGATAAAAACTTGAGTAGGCTGTATAAATATCTCAAGTATTTAGGATAAAATGGATTCTTATTCTACTGTCACATATTTAGTTTGAGATATGTGTTTCCATCTGAACACAAATTAAATAGACCTCATTGACATCTTTTCAAAATGCCATAAAAATTAAATGATTACCTTAAAAGATACTCAGTATAATTAGGCATCAGAAAAATGTACATCAACACTAGAGCGAGATAGTGTTTCAACCCATCAAGATGACACTAGCCAAGAATATTAAAAATACCATTGAGTGCTGGAAGAATGAACAGATTTGTGTCAGAAGAACAGTCTGAAAGGTCCTTAGAAGCAAGCACGGGGAGACTTCACATGCTTTGGATATGTTATCAGGAGATGCCAGTCCCTGGAAAAGGCTGAAATGTTAGGTTCAAGTATAACAACAGTTTTGAAGATGGTGTAGGACTGCGCAGTGGTTCATTCTGCCTTGAGTTGGAACTGACTCAATAGCACCTAATGCTAAAAGCTAGATGCTTTTGATCCTAAATGAAAAGTGGATGGTCCAGCCTCCATACCAGCTACGTGGACAACTGCCCCTCCCCCCAGAAGAATTTACTTTAGAAGACGGCACTGAACTTGTAGCTAGGGGAGATGGACATGTCTGATCAGAGCACACAGGGGCAAATGAAGGGGGAGGAAGAGAGTGGAGCACACACTGGTCCACCAGGCTTGGAGGATGATTTTGGCACTCTGAACAGCCAAGGTACAGAGTGGACCATATGGCTGATCCCACTATGAGACATGCCATCCCTTGCTGGCCCAGAGCCCTATGGGGACAATACCGGAGACTCTGTGTTGGGACTGACCCGACTGGCCCTCCAACACGGAGGTAAATCACTAAAAGCATGCAGCAGAGCAACCATGGGAGCAGAGCGGGTAGTCCCTGAGGGAGTACAAAGGACAGACTCTGGGGCCAGAGCATGATACGACATCAGACCTGACTGAAGGACACACCTATAGAAAAAAAAAATCAGACCTTGATCTATTTACAGGTTTTTCTTTCTTAAAAATTTTTTTTGTCTTTTAATTAATTTACTCTTTTATTGATCATTGGTTTTCTGTTGTTGTTTTTTTGTCATCACACTGTTCTCACCCATCGCCTATCTTGCTATGGTTTGATTTTTGGTGCATATTATTATCTCAACAGATCTATCTAGATAAGATAGGCTGGAAGAATAGTCTGGAGGAGAAAACAACAGGACCAATGGTTCCCGGGGACATGGGAGAGAGAGAGGAGGGGGTAAGGAGGTGATGCTGACCAATCCAGCGACAGGGGAGCAACAAGTAATCCAAAATCCGTCGCAAGGAGGGTGTGAGAAGCCTGGTAGGTATTCAGCAAGGGCAATGTAACCAAGAGAAATTACTCAAACCCAAGTGAAAGCTGAGCATGATAGTCGGACAAGAGGAAAGTAAAAGTAAATAGAGGAAAGAACTAGGTGACAAAGGGTATTTCTAGAGGTCTACATACTGGCATGTACATATGTAAATATATTTATACAGGAGGGTTCGTAAATAGATCAACGTGCATATATTTATAGACTTAGTATTAAGGCAGTAGATGGACATTGCCAAATACTTACTCCATGCAAGAAGACGTTATATTAAATTGGCATTCCATGATGAACACCTTTCCAACATGATGGTTGAAGAAAAATGTGTGCACTAGCAAATGTGGTGAAGAAAGCTGATGGTGCCTGGCTATCAAAAGTTATAGCATCTGGGATCTTACAGGCTTGAAAATAAAGAAGCGGCCATCTAGCTCAGAAGCAACAAAGCCCACATGGAGGAAGCACACCAGCCTGTGTGACCATGAACTGTTGAAGGGATCAGATATCAAGCATCAAAGAACACAAAAATCATGTCATTGTAAATGAGGGTGAGTGCAGAGTGGAGACTCAAAGCCCATTGGTAGGTAACTGGACACCCCTTCCTGAAGGGATGTGGGGAGGAGATAAGCCAGTCAGGGTGCAGGGTAGCAACAATGAAACATGTTTCCTCTAGTTCCTAAATGCTTCCTCCCCCCACTATCATGATCCAAATTCTACTTTACAAATCTGGCTAGACAAGGGGATGTACAGAGAGATCGCCTTGGAGATTGGGTGGATGTTCCCACAGTAGCGTGGAGCCTCACAAGTGGTGGTCAGGCGTTTCCCCCAGTCACTTGTAGGACCTCAGGATTTAGGCTGGGGATGCCCCCACTTTTTATAGGGGAGAACAACCTGTGGCCTGGTGTGTGGGAGAGGACCAGCGTGAATTCCCCAGCTGCTTGCCACACCAATAAGTGGGGGGTGGGAGCTCCCTCAGTTGGGCCTTCAGGTTTGCCCTAGGCAGAGGGGAGTGGCCTGGAGACAGCTATTGTCTTGTGATGGGAAAGAGAGTGAAAGGAGAGGAAAAAGAGAGAAAGAGGAAGACACAGACTGGGGCAATAATGCCAACCAGACTGACAACCACTCACCCACACACAACTAAAATGCACAGAGTAAACAAAGGTGACAACAGTAAAAAAAAAAAAAAAGAAAAGAAAACAACTAAAAAGGAGAACCAAATCTGTGGAGGCTGTGGTAGGAAGTAGAGAAGAGCTAGATGGAGCGGAGAAAAGCAGAAAACCTGTAAGAAGAGCCCAATAAAAGGAAAAAGAGAGAAGAGAAAAGGAAGGAGGAGGAGAGAGTATTTTTTAAATGGTTAAAGAAATAACTGACCCTGTGTTATGCTGTGTGTAGCTCTGACTCGTCCTGTGTGCAGTACTGTCTTAGGGGTCAGGCTGCCCACTAGGAGGACAGGGTTGCCCTAGGCAGAGTGTAGGGCTCTGGAAACCAGCAGTGGTATGTGCAAGCAATGAGAGGGAGCAGAGAGAATCGTACAAGCTAAGAGAGAGGTGAAGAAAGCAAAGACAGAAAGAGGAAAGAAAGAAAAAGAGAAAGAAGGAAATAAATCCAACTGAGTTCACTAAGGTTGGCTGTGATGGTAAAGAGCAAGGAGAGAGAGAAGGAGGAAATAAAGTATAAAGTAGTAGCTGATCCCTGATTGCTTGGATGAGGGGCCAGAGGGGTTTAGACACTGCTCCAACATGGCAGGTCAGTGTGCCCTTTTAATGCCGGGACCCAGTGGTGCTGGGCAGAATTGCCCTAGTTGACGAGATCACCTTAGAGGCATGACGGAGGTTTCTTCAACGGTGCAGCGCACTGTAGGTGTTTGTCCCAGGTGCCTTGTGTGGTGTACAGCACTCCCACACAGGGCAGGCTGGAGTGCCTCCTGCTATTTGGGTTGATTTGCCCTAAGTGGAGGGAAGTGACCTGGAAGCCTTTAGTGGCATATGAGAGGAGAGAGTGGGAGAGAAGAGGAAAAAGAGGGGAAAAGGGGAAAAAAGAGGGATAAAGAAGAAAGCGAGTAAATAAAAGCCCAACACCAACCTGAGCACGTTGAAACTGAGTGCGGTGGAAAAGTTAGAAGGGCTAGTGAATAAAGTGAGAATAAGTAGAGCAGTGGGTAAGGAGGTAATGATACTTGATCACCTGTCCTTGAGGCCAGATGAATTCCAACTCTTCCTCAAGGTCATGGGGTCATGGACTTGTAAGGTCTCTCTCTCTGGCCTAAATTCCAACCCCAGTCCTTGGCTCCCCGCGAGAAAAATTTCATGCGGAAAGCCGGGCTCATGATCCAAGTGAATTTAATGAGAGTTAAAAGAAGCTTCAGGTTTTACAAGGCACCCATAGGATTCCTTTGACCATGGGGCCTGGCAGAGACTGCCTCAGGTCATGCAAGGATCTCTCTCCTCCCAGGAAGAAGACCAGACCACCCCTCTCCCTTCTGGTTCCTGCCTTTTCAAGGGTTCCCGGGGAGGCTGGTGAAGGACCCCAGGTCAATCCCATTGGCTGAACTGCAATCATCTGGCCCAGGTGGGCTGCTCCAGGTGCAACATCCATCGGAGCCCACGGGCAGGAAAATCCAGCTTTCCTATGCTGGCTCTCCTGGGCATGCGTTAATGGACTTTCCCATCCCTGATGTAGGGTTCCACAGATGCTGTGTGAGATTACTTCAAAAGCAAGATCGCGCCCGTGGCCAGGGGTCACTTGGGTGCTGGAGTACCTGCCTTGTGCTGCATGTAGCACTGCAGCAGGGGCTGGGAGGGGGCACTGGGGGGCTCCCTCAGCCCCGTCTAGGGCTCCAAGACCGGCAGGGCCTCCCCAGCTATGTGTAGAATCACTGAGAGGGAAGCTTGTTGTCCTATCTAGACTGCTGATGCTTCCTAGATCAGAGGATTTTCTTTTTTATCCCTCTGGCCAGCTAGAATGAAATTGTCTCCCACAGTCTCTGGGCTACAGCTCAGTGCTGTTTAAGGCTGACACTGCTACAGCGGGTCTTTGTTATGGTAAAAGCGGCCAGGCCCTGTGGCTGAGTTCTGGCATTCCTTAGCTAGGTTGCTTCTTATGCTGATTTATGTTAAGGGACTCCCCTATGTGGTGCTTGGAGCTGAGCAACCAGACTTGGGTTTGAGTTTTAAACCAATCATTTATGTTTCACCCTTAAAAAAAATTCTACTTGTGATGTGCTCAGATTTGGTGGCTGTCAAGCTGACCCCCAGAGGGGGAGATGCAGCTTATCAGGGGGGTTGTTTACTAGTCGGCCAATTGGAACTAAATTTGCTCCCTGGACTCCCGACTTTCTGCCTTTTTCTCCCACACCATGATCTTCCTAAGGTAATAATATATTTTTTCTTCTACTCTAAATTATGGCTACCCACCACCAACCCCTGACCGTGAGCTCAAGGCATCCAACCACATGGAGAGCTCAGTGTGGGGTTCCCCTCGTGTCTGAGATTCTGCCCCCTCTCAGGGCGTCCACCTGCAGGGATCCCTGCTCCAGGCAAGGGCATATCTGGCACCTGCCACTTCGTCAAAATTATAGTGCTTTAAAGCATTCTTGGTTTGCTTTGTGAGTGGAAATCCCACAAAAGAAGGGGTTCAGGAGAAACCCTGTTACCCTAGTTCTAATTTCAGAACTCCACCTCCCCGTTTCCTTCACCTAATTTCCTATTTTTCTGGTCTGGCAGCAGGAGCTCCAGATAGATGGGTCCTATCTGGTCGCCATTTTCTCTGAATCCCTCCATCTATTTCTTTTACACTCTTAAAAAGTACAAAACATTTACTCTACAAGCGCAAACAGATTTTCAAAAGCAGGGAAAAACCTGAACGTTCAGTACATGGTTCAATCGTCTTTTCATCTCTGTGCCCTAACTATGCTGAGCTCCATGGAACTGCATGGAGGGGAGCTATTCTGGCGTCATCGAGCCAAGTGAGTGTTTTGAATTACCTCAAGTGAATATTTGACTGGAAAGCATAGGGTGTAAAAAAACCCTGAAATCAGATGGTGCACATCCGTCACAAAGAACAGGGCCTTGTACTTAAACCTTTTTTTCTGAAAATAAGCAGCCATCTAAGTGAGATATCAACTAAGGCCGCCCAGAACAAGCAGCACAGCCAGTGTGATGCCAGGGTGATAAATAATAGAATCTCAATCTGCAGGTATGAACAAGAATCAGAGCTTAAGTTCGGAACACCCAGTTTGCAAAAGGACTCAAATGCACATGCGGGGTGAATTCCCTCTGACCACAGTCCATGGACATGAACAGATACAGTTAAGTTCAAATGTAACACCTGATCATTTGATCTCTTCAGACTAATTTTAATTTGGTTCCAGTTTTTAGTATTTTTCACTTTCTGTTCGATTGAGGTTTTTCTCTCTTTTATCATTGTTAGTTTTTCTTTTCTACTTGTTTCTTGATTTTGTTTTGTATTTTTTTTAATACATATGAAATCCAGGAGAGGTAAATCCAGAGAGACACTAACAGAATTAACAATCACCTAGGGACAGGCAGGGAAGATTTGGGGGAGTGAGGGGGGGGCTAACAAAAATGAATATAAAAGAAGGAAATGATGTAAACCTGATTGTGGTGAGGATTACACAAATCTTAATATGACTGAAGTATTGAATGATATATGTGAATTATATGAGAATTAAAATAAAACAAAAGCTGAGGTCAGAGATAGGGCAGCAATTTAGCCCTGAATCTCTTGGTGAAGATTGAATGTCATTTTGTGCCAAGAGCCCATTTTTCCACTCATGAAGTTTGGGGAACCGGCCATGCTCCTTCATCACTTTTCTTACCTCAATAAATGGGTACAGTTCACTCTTCTCCCTTTTCTTCTCTGTCACATACTTTGCAGCAGTCAGGGGAACAGAACTTACAGTCCTGAAAGGGATCCATGAGTGTTAGTCCAGGTAGACTAGAGAAACAAATCCACACTCAGATGTGTATAGGAAAGACCTTTATATACAAGAACAGTTGTATATTGAGAAAGCATTCCAGCCCAACCAAGATCAAGTCCATAAGTCCAATATTAGCCCATGTCTGATATCAATCTATAATGTTCTCTTCAGACTCATGAAACACCTTCAATGACCCCAAATGCAGGAAGATCACAGGTCAGTAGTTGCAAAGTCTTCTGCATCCAGTGGTGGTAGAAGCATCTCAGCTTTGGCAGGGTCTCCATGTGGCTCCTCCAGTTCCCAGGGCATGGGTTCTATCAGTGTGGTGCCATGTGTCTTGTTAGTAGGACATCTCTCAGGGAATGAGCAGAAAGATAGTCTCCTGCCTCCAAGGAGGAAATACCAGATTTCCCAGAACCCTGACGGGAAGGCCAGGCCCACAAAGAGGCCTCATTGGCCATAACCCAATAGAGAGACTAGAGTCTACCCCTTCACTCTTAATCCTCTCAAGTCCCAAATTGACACCAGATTGTATAACTACAACAGACCACCCCTTGTCCATTTGACATTTTCACAAAATTCTTTAGCCGTATATAATTTCAAAACAATAATAGAATCATATCAGTATCTAACAGTATAATATGAAAATGCATACATTTCACTCCGTGCCACCCTCCTTTAAACATAATATTCTGTAAGTGATGAAACAAAAATATCCTATGCTTAACAATTGCAGGTAAGGTACACCCACATATTAATCCTATAATTCTATGAATATATTCCAGTATCTATGAAATCTTGTAAGCTAGCCACTTCACGCCTTTATCTGGCCCATTTTGGCTATCCAGTTTCTCTACTGCCTACTTCCATCAACCCAGTGCTCTGAGGAGACAATCATATTCTTCAATATAAAGAGTCTTCATGCCAGTTGGAACCTTGTGAAGTCCACATCCACAAGAAAGTCAAAGCAGGACAGTTCGTCTATACAGTCTGCAGCAGTATATACCAGTGCACAGGCTCAACATTCTTCTCTTCATCTGGTCGGGTTCGGGTCAAGTCAATGTGGGCTCCCTCTCTTGGCCTCACCTCAGTGTCCATTGGTCGCATTGCCTTTAGGCCTTGGCCCCATCACCAATTCTCCACAACTCTAGTCCCCTCAGAGTAGGTCATGGACTTCAAACGAGTCAACCTGCTCTCATCTTCTTCTCTACTGCCTGTAAACCAGGTCCACGAGTGTCAGTGGTCAGAATGAACCCCCTGCTCTATTGCTGCTATTCTGCCACTTTCACTCAACAAGCAGATCCAGGTGGTCACCTAGCAATCATTTCAGGCTTCTACAGGCTCCCTTGAATGTTCAGTACTAGAAAGGAGTTTCTTCAGGCTTTGAGATTTTTTCCAGTTTCTGACAAAAACCACTATTCAAAATTCAAATATTACAAAAGTTCCCTTTTAATGCACATGAAGCTCTTCCTCACAGTGGGAGCAGTGCACAGAAACGGACCTTGATGCTGGGCTGCTCTGTGCGTGCTTTGGTCAGTTGGGAGCTGCTGATTCACAGATTCACTTCACGTGGATGATGATGCTTGTTTGCTTCCCCGTGAGTTTATCGCGCTTCAACAGAGAAGAACCCTGTTCTTGGGTTTTGCCTCTGCCTTGCTCCTAGCACCGCTGGAATAGAAAGATTACAAATGATTTTTTTGTTGTTGTTTTAAAAAACAGAAAAGAAATGCCGTGTACCTGTTAGGTAAGTAGAGGCAGAACTGAGGGTGGTCGCTGTGCATGCCAAACCTCCTCCCCATCACAGACAGTTGAAAGCTGCTTCAGGCTGGAAAGATGCACACATTTAGGTCCTTGTGACAGGAAGCAGGTCAACCTGGGCGGGCCCCCATCTAGACCAGGTGGGCTTAATTCAGTCAATGGGGTCAAACAGTACCGTCAGCCATGCCTACCAACAGGGTATGGGTGGGGGCCTCCCACCAGCTGTCATGCAACCCAGCGCGCGTGGACTGTCCAGTCCGCCCCCACCCCCCACGAGCATATTTGCCTCTTCTATCCTTTATAAAGTCACTTGGATCACAAACTAGGTTTCTGCGTCAATTGGTTCTTGTGTGAAGCCAAGGACAGAGGTACATTTCTCCCAGAGAGAGCCCTCACATAACCAAATCAGATTATAGCCTTCAGTGTTAGGGTTCCAACGAATTTTGGGGGAATATCTCAAGTGGTAGTGGTAAGGACACAACTCAATCCATATTATCTCTTTATTTTGCTCAGCCAGATGCTTGCCCTTTGAGCCTGAATTGTTGCAAGGCTTATTACCCCATCAAGTGTTCCCAGAGCAAGCCCTAAATGGGCAGTAGTCACACACAAGGAAGATTTGCAGGGGACACTGTTAAGAATGATTAATGCTTAAGTGTTCCTTGTCTCCCCAAATGTACCATCTGGCAGAAAATTTCTTAGATCTCTCTCCTGGGAGAGATATACCTCAGCTCTTGAATAACTCTCCTGGTCATAGAAGTCAAATTCCAAGCTTTTCATCCAACATTCATAAAGCTAAATAAATGTTACATAAACCTAAGTTCTCTATCTTGGATAAGACAAAGTAAAACCATGACTTGAGAAGGTTTTCATTGAGGACAGAGACAACTTCAGATATTCTAAGCCTATGAAATTGGTCATGATTCAGGCAACTTGCCAAGGAAGCAGGTAATACCTAGGTGGGAGGTGGAATGAATAAGAACTTGCACTAAGATTCCATTCCATCAGGTGCAGCTGGTGACTTTGGAGGCCCAGAGCAGGCAGTGGGAGAGAGAAGACCAGAGCAGGGGAGGGATGTGATGAGCTGGAGGGTAGAGGGAGGGATTATGTGTTGTCCTGCTGTCACCTCCCACCCCACTGTGACCCTTTAGTGATGTGGGCCCAGGTTTGTGATGCAAGTGGTTTTGAAGCCAGAGGGGACTCAGAGTGCTCAGTTGCCTGAGTGCAACCGCTGTATCCAGAAGATGGAGGAGATTCTCTTTCTGCTGGAACAGAAAAGTGCTTCCTGGCTGACCTACCAATACCCCACCTGGTTCACTGTTTTGACCTTGGGCATCCTGTATGGAGTGGGTTGCTTCTTCCTGGTCCTCCCCTTCCTTCCAAATACTCCACCTGTGCGACCACCCAGGAAAAGGATAAAGGTAAGAAATTCTCAACCCAGCCATAGGAGAGATTGATTTTTCCTTGTTTTATAAATTTTTCCTTTCGTAATTAATTTCCTGATAGGGGAAATCTCAAGAAAGAAGAGACCATCAGCCCTGGCTTTGGAATATTGATGAGGGCTGGTGCGTCCTTACTCACTCTTAGGACTTTGTTCACTGCATTGGTATCATTTTATCCTTGCCGGCTTATGTTGATTTTCATTATTTCTGTTGGCTTTCCCTGTTTGTGAAGCACAGGAGGCGTGGATGCATCATGATCATGGACACAAGGGTTGACAGAGTTGCAGGTGGAGAGATCTCATGGCAGAGGGAGGGATTGTGAGATCAGCAGTGTGGAGAACTTCCCCATCGGGAAGCTAGGGAGTGAAGGGGGATTGATTTCAAGACGAAAAAATGAAGGAGGCCAGAGGGGACAGAGAGCTTTAGACCTGACTGTGATTACACAACTCCTTTTGAAGGCAATTTAACCATGGAGGGGGGGGGTGTTGTTCTAAAATGGATATGGTAATCATTGATTGTACCATTGCCCTTGATCTGATTGAACGACTGAACTATTGACTCGTATGATATGTAAATCATTTGCCAGTAAGATGAGCATTCAAAAATATTTCTCTTTGAAGATCTCAGACCTCCCATCTCTAGTTGTTATAGAGGGCAATAGGTAAAAATCCCCAATATAGTGACGCAGTGGCTAAGGACTAGATGACTAGACATTTCAAAGGGCAGCTCTCATCACTGGGTCCTCAGTCTCTTTCCTTGAGCTCCAGTCTCTGGGCCAAGGCTCCTTTTCTGTCTGGGCTAATTGAGAAAGCATGGCTTACCCCGGGGAGGAAGTGGTCAAGGGCTGGCCCAGAGCTTCAGCCTCCATAATCAAAATCTTGCCCACCAGAACACTGAGAGCTGAGAGTGTGTGCTCTCCGTGAGCAGAGGAAGGCTGACGGAAGAAATGCACTCTAGGTCTCACACAGAAGCTGGTTTCTGGGCTTTAGTCATTCCATGGAGATTGTCATTCTTCTAATCACCAGTAAATGCCTGCAGTTTGTCACAAAGAACAGACGCAGGATTGGATTCCAGCCTGACTTCCTCTCTTGTGCCCCAGCCACAGGTGGAGACAAGGAGAAGCAGCAGGTCAAGGGACAAAGGTGACGCTCTGAAAGGTAAGGTTCTGCCCATTCAACCAAGCTCTGTAAGCTCTCCTGTCCCCTCCTCTGCAGGATGCCAGTGGCAACAGCCTGTCTCTCTCAGGTAATAATCCTGAACAAAAGGATACTGTGGATGGAAACAGAACCCAGATATTTCCCAGATGTACAGGAGGGGCCTAGGATGGGATGAAGGCTGGCCAAGGTAGGACCCAGTAGGGAGCAGTGGGGGTGTCAGGAGCAGATTCTGGTGGATTTGGAGGTGGAACATTGAGGGGTAACTGCGATAAGCTGTGTAACTTTGCCAAGGTTCAGATTGCTCACTGAGACCCCACAGACAATATTGGAAACCGATGCTCCTTGAAATGCCAAAGCACCTCCTGCCCGTGGGAGTAAGCTATCATTTGACCTTGAGCTCTGGAGAGTCCAACGTCCTAAGTGCACAGCCCGTGTGACATTCCTTTCGGTCCTCTGGGAGGGCTGCACCATAACGGTTCTCTTGATTTCCAGTTTTCCGAAGCTTCCTGCAAGAACTATATGGCGCTCAGAACCTGCGTTTGTGTCTTAGGCAGAAGTAAGTAACCTTCCTGCTTCACCGCGGGGTGCATCTTCCAACCAGGGTGCCTGTGTGGCCTCGGGCTACAGAGCAGCTGGGATGCGCTGGTTTGGGGGACACTTTCAGGGATGGGCAGAGAATGACAGGAGTCCCGGGCAGTGGGGTGGGGCAGGAAGAGCAGGCCATCAAGGCTTGGGGAGGGGCTGAGCTTGCACCGACCCTTGCTAGCCTGCTAGGTCTCTTGCCCCTTCAGTCCTGGCTGTAATCTGGTCCTTCTGTCTCCTGCAGCCACTTGGGAAACCCACTTGACACTGGCAGCTTTGGTCAACAGAAAGCTCAAGCCCTCTCTGGTAGCTGGCGAAATAGAGGTACGGCTGAAGTCCACGTCGGTACGCGCGCCCCACACGGTTCTGCGGCTCATCCATTCCGGACACCTAGGTCTCAGAACTCCACCCTTCCACGGGCCCAGATGTGCATCTCAACTTCTCATGTCTTACCCGCCTTGAGTCAATCACCAGACTGCGCACATTCCCATGAACCTGACAGTCTTTCACCCACACCACTGGCTCTTCCCTCACCCAGTGCCAAACCCCCGGATTCAAAGGCCTACCTGCAGCCTCCAAGCACTCTCTGGGACTCACCAGCCCCGCACCCCACAGGGACTCATTCTCAGAATGACTTGTTGGCAAGGCCCAGGCAGAGCCCATCTCCACACAACCGCTGCTCCACACCTGCCATGGCAGCCATCACAAGTCAGGATCCCAAAGGCCTCCCTACGGCCTCCCCACCCCAGTGTTGGGCAGCTGCCAAGAACTTACAGCTTCCCTCCTTGGAATACTTTGGGTCTCTGAAAGAGCACTCTACCTGGCACCCCCAAGAAGACACCTTTCGGGAAGGACCCACAAAGAGGCAGGGGGAAGTAGGGAGGCCCACCTTGCTCAACCCCAATGTCCACAAGCTGCTGGAAATAGAAATCACAAAGGCAGAGAAATGGAATATTTGGGAAGAAAAAGGAAAGGGTGTATCAGAATACCATCTGCAGGCCTTAAATATGTTGAAGGCACTCGATGGGGAGCAGATCACTGCACCTCCCCAGCCCTTCTGGAATGCCAGCATCAAAGCAGAGCAGATACCCAGCGCTCAGAAGCATTTTCCACAAAAATTCAGTGAGTTTTTCTGGGGTCTACCTTTTCTGCACAGCGAGTCTCTGGCAGCTGCTCTCAGGGTCTCTGGATCCACCCTAGAGTTTCCCACTGTCTTATTTAATGAAATTCCTAATGCCTTACCAGCTCAAATGCAAGCTAAAGAGTACCCACTCTTGTTGCAACGTCACTCCTTGCCCTACACTGAAGGCCGATTCCAACTTTTACTTCCAACTGCATGCCAAGCCCAGGCCCCACCGCCTGCTACAGTCCTGACTCCGCCCAGTCCACAGCCCCGTGGCCCACTCGCAGTACCTTTTCCTCCTCCTCACAAGAGTCCCTGTGATGAATCCTGTCTTACCGTCCACACTAAGTCCCAATCACGCATTCCAAATTCACTTCAACAGCTGGAAAGCCATTTTTTAAAGAAACAACAGGAAAGTGAGAGTTCTTTACCCTTTATGATACCACCACCCCAGGAAGCTTTTTGTCTTCGCAAACCCACTCATCCCCAGGACAATCAGAAGGTCCAGACCCCAAAGACAGACCCCAAGCTTCCTGGCTGCTTGAAGCAATCGGAGCTCCACCGCCAAGAGAACTTCCCTCAATTGCAGGGGCCCCTCGGCAATGGGACTCTTGAGTCTCTGACACTAAAGCAGCCTCAGGAAAAATGGCCAGGGACTTGTCTGGATATGAAGCAGCCCGAATGCTCCTGCTCAACACCTGGAGACAAGCAGGGGAAGAATGTAATGAAGACGGTGTCCCCAGGAAGATGCACACACCCTGGACCGTCGCTTGCGTGCTGCAGAGCCGGTGTCCAGCTGAGGAACAACTCGGTCAATGGACAAGGGAATTACTTGAGGAAAATATCCAAATGTAATCTATCTCTCTGGGGATCAGGAAACTACTGCCCAAAAGGAACTCCGGGAGCCGACTCAAAGGAGTTAAGTGATTTGAGGATACACAAGGGGATTAACGCAGGAACTTACACCCTAAGGGGTCCAAATAAAATCCTACTGGAAAACACCCTGAATGTCCACATGTGCAGGAAGGTGGAGCAGATTAGAAAGGATCAGATCCCTGGCATTGTTTACCTTTCATGTCTTGCGACCACGCACGCTTTGTCTATTTCCCTGACCCACCCACATGTTGTCAATGTGGCCTCCTGGGGAGAGCTGGAAGATCTGAACACAACGCAGAGCCTTTCCTTTCTCAGCCCGGGCACTCAACAGGTGCTGGACTCGCATATCGTAAGGCTCCAAATGAGGCAGAGGTGGTGCATGCCCCTCAAAGTCCTTGAGCCCACAAACCTCTGTAGGACAAGAAAAGACAACGCAATGTCCTTTCCAAAGTCCACCTGCTTAGCCACCCCTAAGTATTGAACTAACCTAGTAACTGAGGCTGCCAAGGTCCTGGGAGAACCCTGTCAGGCAGACTGGGGAGAGAGAGTGACCACAAAGAAATCAAGCCCTACCCTGGAGAGTCCTTTTGCTGATTGCTCCCCTACAGAGGAGCCTGTTCAGGGAACCCCAGCCTACCCCCCACTTGATAATGACAGTGGATGCTCATTGGCCCTCAGGCAGCCGTTTCCAGCCTTCATGCCCAGTATCCTTGGCAGAACCTTCCAGAATGAAAGTGTCCAGAGAGAGAGCCTAGAGCAAACCTCAAATCCAGTACTGACCAGCAAGGGGTCAAGGAAAGAGGGTGCTAGTTGTGCCCCAGGAGGCCCCAGATTGGAAGTGAACTCTGAATGTCCATCTTCAAGAGCCAAAGAGACAGGGTTGGTGGTGGTCAAGAAGTCCTCTTCAATAGGGCTAGACGATAGAGACACTTTCAAAACCAGTGTGCTGGCAAAATCTCAAACCAATGATGTGGACCGGGGGTGCTTCGAGGCTCTAGGATGTAGTAAAAGTTTCCTGCTACCTGGAAAGTGTGCTCCAGTTCCTGAAAAGCCAAGCCTTACAGCACGAGTGTGCAGTGAGATTAAGCTCCAGGTGGAGGTAGAGGCAGAGGATGGTTCTCCATGCTGTCCTGTTGACGGGCTCCTTCAGGACTGCACCACTGATGTGCTCACTGCCACCAATGTTTTGCCTTCTCAGGTGGTCCATTGCCGCCCCCAGCATTTGTTCACTGGGGATAAGCCAATATGTCAAGGGCCAAGTGGCTTCGTGGTGGCTAGAGCAAGTTACATGGGGCAGCAGAAGCTCAAAAGCCCCAACCTTCAGGACCCCTCGACAAGGAGAAGGAAGGATGCTGTTCCCACTGACAAGAGGGAGACTCATAAATGGCCCAATCCAGAAGAGCATGGAAAAGGATTAGCGGGAAGAGGCATCTCCCAAGTCTGTGGGTTAAGCCAGCCTGTGCAAGACAAGGCATTGGCTGAGTGCCTTGAGATCAAGTCCTCACAGCTCCCACCAGAGAAGGGACAGCTTCCTGCTGAGGGCCACAGCAAAAAATGGAGGAAGCACTTTGTCCAGTGGATTTGCTCCAGCAAAAAATCTACAGGACACGGTGATCCTTTGCAAAAAGGAAAGCCCGTATTACCCTGTGGTCACAGCCTTGGGCCCCTTCAAAGACAACCAGTGTCTCCTAACAAGGTCACGGAGGCTCAGGTGCTCACGACAGATGTTGGCCAAGTCCTAGAGGGGACACCAGGCTGTCATCAGGAGTATCTTGCGTCAACGTTATGTCCACGAAAAGAAGCGCAGGCCTCAGTTAATGGATGTTCCTCCAGCTGCAGGGCTCCTTTCTTTGTAGAACACAGGAGAGTGGCAAGTGTGAGACCCTGCCTCCACCAGGCGATACCTGACTGCCAGAGCCTTCCCACCACGAGCACCTGTATCAGGGATGTATTCACAAATTTCTGTCCGTTCAGGGGATTCAATATCAGAAGCCACACTCAGGCATTGCCCCCCAGGGTGTTTGTGTGCCCAGTCAGCTTGCAGCAGCAGAGGCGGAGGAGGTGGGCTTACTCCAGTTACCCTTACCACTGCCCACGTCACTGTCTTCGAGAATATGTCTTATCTGGCAAATTAGAAGACGCTTCTTCTGCTCTGATTAGTAGGAAAGTATCCATGCCAGCCACTTTAGCCTGTTCTGCACAGGCTAATGGCTTCTCTCAGCCATGATATTCATTGTTCCATAATAGAGATTTTCCCCCTCCTACATTAAAGTGTGACTTCTGTGCTGCATGGCGGGATCTAGAGGGGGTGTCATGTGTGTTAGTCTGTGTAGACTAGAGAAACAAAATTCATACACTCATATTTTATGAGTTTTATATAAAGGTTAAGTGAACATTGAAAAGCATCCCAACCCAGTTCAATCTAAGACCACCAGTCCAATAGTATCCCATGTGTCTGACACCAATCTACAAAGTCCTCCTCACAATCCAAAAACACACGGGGAGACAATGACTGCAGGAGGAAATTGTAGTCCGTGCGCTGGCAGGTTCTCCATGAGGCTGCTGCAGAAACCAGGGCTGCAACAGGGTAGGTCCATGCGGCTTCTCCTCAGGGATCTCCCAGGAAATGAGTCTTTCCAGCTGCTTTAGGGACCTAACAAATGCATATCCACCCTGGTGGCACTATCAGAGAGCAAGAGACCAGAAAGGCTAGGCTCACAGAGCCATTGATCTCCCTGCCCTTCAATTAACCCCACATGAGTTCATTGACGAGGTTGGCATAATATACCTTTAACTATGTTAGATACTGCGTCTCCTTCTCTGAGTGCTAGCTCTGACTTCTCAAAGGGCAGGGCTCTGGAGGAGGTTTTCAGCAGTGTTTCCCACCCACTTCCATCCCAAGTTCTTCATTTTGCACCTCTTATGATTTATGGTAACACCCCTACTGTGAAAACCTCAGAAGGTCCCAACACAGTGAAGAATGTTCCCTGGTGCCATTACTTTGTCTTCAACGTTATGTGGCTGCAGTTGATAGGTTTTGAGAGGCGCAATCCAGCCAAGAAATTCCATCGAGGGTCCAGAAGAGGTTTAGACCAAAGTAGCGTCTCATGGTACCAAGCAGGCATGAGACATGTGGCGGCCTGTCTAAGTCCCACATGTGCATTTGATGAAGGCTGCCAAGTTTGGCATGGAGGTTCCGCCTCAATACACCTGTCACAAAATGTGAAATGACATATTTTGCTACCTTTGCCTCTCTCCCAGCCTAGGGTAACCTCCAGGATGGAAGTCCCAGGTCTGACACATGTGGGTGGGAACTGCTAGGGAGGCTGCCAGCGGGGGACTCTGCTCACCCACTGCACCAAGGGAAAATCCGGTTCACAGCTCACATGCCTTCCTCTGTATATAAACCCGGAGAAGGAGCAACAGCTTAGGCTGAGTGGTACAGGATGAGCGTCTGTGTAATAACCACTAATGGTTAGGCACCATGGACACAGGGTAGGGAAGGATACAGTGAAGAAGAATATGAAGCGTTGGACGTAGCAAAGGGGGCCAAAGAGCATGAGGATCCCCAGAAATGACGCAAGACACAAGCGGAGCTAACACAGGCTTACAAAGGGGAATCGGCCAGGTGCTTCACCCCAGCTTTAGCTAGCTGCCCCCACAGCAGAACTTTATCTCCTACAGAGAGCACTGGGTTGGATAGCAAAGGCACAGCTTTCAAGCAGGGAAGGTTACTTTCTCAATACTATCTTTAGTGGGGCGACAAACTGTTATTTTACTTGATTTCCATCTCCTGACTGGGGGAAGGATGAGTTGATAGCCAGGGTGGGGTAGAGTGGGGATGAGTCAATAACAGGGTGCCAGGACTCAGGAAACATGACCCCAGGCTTTTGGGCTTCACACATGCATACACACACGCGTCCGCGCTCTAGGAATGTTCTCACGAAACATGACCCCAGGCTGGTGGTCTTCACATGCACACACACGCGTGCGCACACACACACATACATGCTCTAGGAATGTTCTCAGCAAACATGACCCCAGGCTGGTGGTCTTCACACACACACACACACACACACACACACACACACACACGCACACACACACACACACGCTCTAGGAATGTTCTCAGGAAACATGATCCCAGGCTGGTGGTTTTCACACACACACTCACGCGCACACTCTAGGAATGTTCTCAGGAAACATGACCCCAGGCTGGTGATCTTCACACACACGCACACACACACACACACACACACGCGTGCACGTGCTCTAGGAATGTTCTCCGGAGAGAGTGGCTTCTAAGGACTGAGTGCTGCAAAGAAAGTCACAACTGGGAGCAGCCTTCCCTTCCCCTAGAGACTCCTGGGAAATCAGGATGTGCACGGAGATTAGACATCACCTGTCTTGATAAGGGAAACCAGTTCAATAGTGGTCAGTGTTTCCTCTGTGCTTCTAACACAGGGTTTTATTTCCTGGGCACCAGATTATAGAAGAAGGCAGGAGGGCCCCCCAAAATATGATTAGTTGATCCGCTAGAGTAAATTCTCATGTGCTTAAAAGAACACCCCTGGTGGGCCAGGGTTTACTGTTTACTGAACTAAACAGTAAAGGATGGCGAGGAAGACATCCACTGAGCCTTGACCTCCATGCCTCAGTCAGGACACCAAGTGTGTGTGTGGGGTGGGTGGGGACTGACACCAGTGGTGGAGGAGGGAAGTGGACATAGGCCCCAGAGACTGCTGGTACAGCAGCATGATGTTGTTTCTGGAGTCCTGATTGTGCCAAGGCAGCCTCTGGAGTGACTGTGGCAGTAAAAAATCAGATTCTGGATCTGCAGAGCCTGGATCTGGGGCCTCTTGGGTAGCAGGTAGCTTGGGTGTGTTCCTAGAGAGAGTGAAGAGCTGGACACCGGACTCCCCGCTGCTGAACCCTACCGTTCGTGCTAGGTAAGTGCACGGAGATGGAGAGAAGACCCTGAAAGAACAGCAAGGGGTGCATGGACCAAGCCCCTTCCCTTTCCCCTGCCACCAGGTCCTCTTATATGGTGCTGTGAGGTCAAACAAAGGGAAGCCCACTCAGACCTGCAGAGACCTCAGCGAAACAACTGCCCCCCACCCCCCACAATTCAGCAGACATCTCACAAGGACACTCACACATACCCGAGAGAGAAACCTCACACACATACTTCCTTGGAGACTTCCAGAGAGACTCAGAGGCCTCGCACAGAGACTTCATATGAAGTTCTCAGCATCCTTTATGGAGACTTCTCAGAGACCCCACAGGGACCTCACACAAAGCCCTCCCACATAGCTCACTGCCAGCATGGGAGAATTAGCAGCCGCTGTCCACCCCTGAGTTCCTGGAAACTTTCACACATTGTCTGCAGTGCCCCCCATGCTTGTGCATCTTTGTCCTCATAGCCTTGCTTGGGAACAACAGAATCACAAACTGCACGTAGTTGTGTGCAAATTTTTTCCACTGAAACGTTTTCACTAGCCTGAACTCTGAAGTGTAGTTTACAATTGAAATACAAGTAAAACTGCCAACACCAAATGAGAGTGTGATTCTAGATGGTGTGCAGTCAAATGTCGTACGCCACACTTTTACTTTTGCTTCGGACAAATTCTCTAATTGGTGGGGAAGTGACTGACTACTTTGGAAGCAACAGAACAGTCCATCAAATGGGCTTCAGGACTCAAATATATAAATAGACATCTGATCTGAACTCAAACTCATTCCCCAAGGGGCTCATGAACCTAATTTTTTTGGAAGAGTGAAGGAACCCACATGAAAATAACAAAATGTACATCACATTGTGTCTGTCTGGCTTAATTTCTCAATGAAACAGCTGTCATATCTGAAGATATTCAGGGCAACATTCCTTTTATAGCTCTGTCGACATAATTAATATGATTTTTCTGTGAAATGTAATATTTCTAAGTTATGCAAAGTCCTAATGTTTATCTACCACAACAAACTGATAATATTTCGAAGGATGAAGAAATAGATCAAGAAATAATAATTAATGAAATACACATTTTCAGGTAGTACCATTTACAATAGCCAAGCGTAAATGAAAATATCTATATCTATACTTGAATAAAAAAACAACAGATTTATATGAGGAAAACTACAGAAATTACAAGAAATCAAGTGTGACCTCAGCAAATGGGATAATATCCCATGCTCCTTGACCAGACGACTCAATGTAGTACAGTTATCAGTTCTACTCAAGGCACTAGACAAGTTTAATTCACTCCTGATAAAATTACCCTCATCTTTCTTCAAAGAATTGCAAAACCACTGATTACTAACTTCATATGGTAAGGGCATAGGTCAGGGGTTGAACCTACAAACTTCTCCTTGGTAGAAAGATAAAACTGTTCTCATAAAAGACTTGTAGGCTGGCTTTGAGTTGGAATTTTGGGGTCATTTAGGATTTTTTTGTGGCATGTGATTTTTAGGGCTTTAAGGTCATTTGGGGTCATTTAATTTTTTTGCGCATTAGGGTGGTTTGGGCTTTAAGGGTGTTTTATAAGGTTTAAGGGAGTTTTTAAGGGATTTAGGGGTGATTTTTTGGAGTGTATGGGTATTTTTTAGCAGGTAGGGGTGTTTTTAGTGATCTTACAGGGTTTCTTAGAGATTTTAGGGTATTTTAAAATATTTTATGTGTTTTTCCCCAGCATTTTATGTTTTGTTGGGGCTTTCATGTTGTCTTCAGGGCATTTATGTGGTTTTGGAAGTTCATGGTTTGGGAATCTTCTAGGGATATGATTTGGAAGTTCCACATGTTTTGGGAGGTATTTAGTGTGTTATTTGTGGCTTCAGAGTGTTATTTGAATTTTAGGGAATATTATGGCTTTTCAGACATTTTAAGGCTTTTAGGGTGATTTTAGTGTTTAAGGGTGTTTATTAGGCTTATATGTGTTTTTATGGCTTTTAGTGTTTTGTTAAAATTTTAGGGTGCTTAAGGCATTAGAGTGTTTGGGGGGATTAGGTTTTGGTTTTCAGGGCTTTAGGGTTTTGTTGGATTATTTTTTGCTTTCATGGTGAATTCATGTCTATTAGGCTGTTGGACTTTTACAGGGTTTTATAGTGCTTCGGGTTGCTTTGTAGGGATGTTCTTGGGGTTTTAAAAGACTTTTAGCGTGTTTTTAGGGCTTCACGTGTTCTTTATTTTGCGTTTTAAGGCATTTGCATAATATTAGGGCATTTATTATGTTTTCGGGACGTAAGGAGTTTTTTTTTAAGACTTATGGCGCATTAGGGTGTTTTAGAAAGCCTTTTACCATGTATTTAATGGTCTTAAGATGTTTTAGAGGGTCTTTAGGGGTGGTCTTAGCATTTTAGAAATATTTTAGACGTTTTAGGGTTTTTAAGGCATTTATAGTGTTTTTACGACTTTTAAGGTGTTTTTAGAACACGCCTGACAGGTACACACTATTTCAATCAGGCTCTGGTTAGTGCCTCTCAATCAATTGGTGACATGGGAGTCTGGATAATGGATTACCTTTACTCTGCAGATGAGAAAACTCACTCAAAAAGACACAGGTGTTGACCCACAGGCACACAACTGGTTAACAACAAAGACATATTCACAACCAGTGTTGGGAGCCAGAGCCCTAAGCCCCACATACCTGTCCCCAGCCAAACAGTCAATCTATCCTGAACCATCAAATGATCTGAGCAGATCCTCCCACCCAACTCACCTTCCCATGCCAAATATTTTATTTCAGAAGGTGGCAGTGAATCTGCAGCTCTGAGAGAGGGACATATCTGATCGGAGCACATGGAGCAGATGAAGGGGGAGGAGGGGAATGTGGAGCACATCCTGGCACACCAGGACTTGAGGATGATGTTCCCACTCAGAGAATCCAGTCCACATAGAAGACCACATGGCCAGCCCCACGATGAGACAAGACACCCCTCAAAGACCCATAGCCTTAGAGGGGACAACACTGAAGACACAGTGTGGGAAATGCGCCCGAACTAATCCTGCCACACCGAGGCATAACACTAAGGGGGTACAGCAGAAGAGCAAGAAAACGAAGCATCAAGGTACCCAGGGAATGCCAAAGGATGACTTTGAGGCCAGTACTTGGTACACCAACAGACTGGACTGGAAAACACTCTTAAAGGCCAACAAACCGACCTTGAACTAACGATGAGCCACTTCTTTCTTGTTGAGTTGTTTTCATTCATTGTCATTGGATTTTGGTTGTTTTGTTGCTTTTAGTGCTTGGTTTTGCTCTGTCTTGTTTTGTGTATGTTATTACATCTACAGGTCTGTCTAAATAAGATAGGCTGGACGAACAATCTGGAGGAGAGAAAACAGGACCAACACTTCTGGGGAGACATGGGAGAGAGGGAGGTGTGGGGAAAGGTAGTGGTGTTAAGAAACCCAGAGAAAAGGGAAGAACAGGTGATGCAAATCGGTGGTGAGGGGGATGTAGGAGGCCTGGTAGGGAGTGATCAAGGGAAATGGAACCAATGGAACCAAGAGGAATTACTGAATTACTGAAGCACAAATGAAAAGTGAGCATGGCAGTGGGCCCAAGAGGCAAATCAAAGGGAATAGAAAAGCAAGCTAGGAAGCAAGGGTCAATTATAGAGGTTTAAAAAAAGGCATGTACATATTTAAATATATGAGCATGGGGAAATAGATCTATGTCCCTATATTTATAGGTTTTGTATTAAGGTAGCAGATGGACATTGGGCCACTGCTCAAGGACTCCCTCGTTGCAAAAATACTGTTCTATTAAATTGGCATTCTATGATGCTCACCTTCCCTACACGATCACTGAACACAAAGCAGGTACATAAGCAAATGTGGTGAAGAAAGCTAATGGTGCCCAGCTATCAAATATATAGCATGTGAGGTCTTAAAGGCTTAAAGGAAAACAAGCGCCCATCTAGCTCAGAAGAAACAAAGCCCACATGGAAGAAGCACACCAGCTTGTGTGATCATGAGGTTTTGAAAAGATTTGGTAGCAGGCATCATCAGAACAAAAAAAATCTTATCATTGCGAATGAGCGGGGAGTGCTGGGTACAGACACAAAGCCCATTTACAGTCCTCTGGACATCCCTAACAGAAGGGTGTCAGGGAGGAGATAAACCAAGACAGGTACCAGATAATAACGATGAAACACAGCTTTCCCCTAGTTCCTACATGTTTCCTATCTCCCACTATCATGATCCCAATTCTAATTTACAAATCAGGCTAGACTAGAGAATGTACACTTGGACAGATAGGAACAGGAAACATGGGGAATCCAGGGTGGATGAGCCCTTGAGGACCAGTGTTATGAGTGCAGACTCGGGAAGGGTGGAGGGAGGGTAGGTTGGAAAACGGAAACCGTATACAGGGATCTACATTTAACCTCAACAGAAAAGTGGGTGAAGGAACATCAGACAGTGCAAGATATGAGAAAATAATTAGTAAATTATCAAGGGTAGCTCGAATGGAGGGGGAAAAATGAGGAGCTGAGGCCAGGGGCTTGGGTGGGGTGGAGAGTGGATATTTTGAGAATAATGAGGGCAATGAATGTACAAATGTGCTTTACACAACCGATGTATATATGCATTGTGGTTAGTGTTGCATGAACAATTTAAAAAAAGGTCTGGACAGAGGGCACATGCAAGGATGATCTCAGGCTGGATTAGATCAGCAAAATCACCTCCTGGAGTTGCCTCACCCTGTGTCTATTCCTGAGTCAGGCATGAAGCTTAGGGCCCATAGTCCCAGGAGCTGGACAGGGAGGGAGGCGGGGTTCTGAGGTCATTCCATAGGGGCAATGGCCCTCCTGTCCTGCCGGGCCCACCCTCCTTTGTAATCCTGCTGGCTGGAGCACGGCTTTCATGGAGTCCACACCATGGGAGCTCTACTACTCATGGGGGATTGGCAGGAAGCCTCTGCTTATGCGCACACACCACCACCTAGCTGGAGGATCTCTGTGAACAAAGCCTGAGGCAGACAACAAGCCCACTAATTGATGCTGTAAGAGATACAATCAGCATCCAGAAACCTGCAACTGGGAGTAAGAGGCAGCATACTTGGCCCCAGCCACTCCCACTGCCATCTTCAAGGAGTGACATTCTAAAGCAGAGGGTTTTCAAAAGGCACTGCCAGGACTGTGGAATGAGCAGCTCATTTGTGGACATGGATACTGTGTGATCCAGAAGTATTACCTCTTCCTTTCCATTCAGGTGAGACAAAAAAAAGTTCCAAATAGAAAGCCATGCATCTAAACAGTATCCAATAGCCACTCATGTGCAGTGCTGCTGCCTCCAAAGAGCTTTCCTAGGTTTTTCTCTCTGTGGACAGATATACCTTGGTCCTTGGCTCTGCATGAGAAAGAATTCACGCCAAAGCCAGGTTTGTGATCCAATTGTGTTTTAGGAGAGATAGGGAGGCATGGTAGGCAACCCTGGTGGACCCCAGTGGCTGAATTGAATTTACTTGGCCTAGGTGGGTCAATGTGGGTGCAGCACCCACCCAGGTGTACCTGGCCTTCCTGACTGGAAACCTGGACCTCTGAGCACGCTCGGTGTGCCACTCTTTCCTGGGTGGCTAGCTTGGCCCTCTGAGCATGTATCATGGACAACCTAGTCCCTATGCTAGCTACCTAAAATTTACACCCTGAAGAGATATGGACCCAAATCTTTGGGGTACAAGGCGACGACATCTTTAGGTCCTTCCTGCTGGCAAAAGGGTGAAGTGGGGCTTTGGGTCCATACCCTTTCTACTCTGCTGGGAGGGGTTGTCCATTCAGGTCTAGGATGGATAAGGTTGAGGTGGTCCAGGAGATGGTGGTCCTAGAGGTGGCACACTTGGTTCAGAGGGCTTGGTAACTTGAGAACTTCTGGAAAAACAAACAAACGGACAAAAGGGTGAACAGTTTAACTGAGACAAGGCTAGGCTTGTGAGGTGGCAGTGCCCTTGAAATTAGGTGAGTGTCACAGGAAACAAAAAAAATCTTAGGATTATCAGGCATGTGTGTTTGTTCGTTCTAAGTATAGGCACGGGAGTAAAAGCATCCACAATTTCCCCTATGAGGGTACAGGGTTTGGGAACTACTGGGTGCACTGAGATCACTGTTTCATTTATGATCCTAATGTTTGGACCCACTGCTAAGAACCATGCTTCTATTTAATCCTATTATCCCTCAATTATTAACTTTGGTCAAACAAATTTTGTTTTCATTAATTACTTTCATAGTTATCTATCTATCTATCTATACACACACATTTAATTGAATGGAATGAAAAGGTCATGCGTTATAGCGTTAAATTGTAATATTGGAATACTACAGCGGGAGTCAACAGGGATCAAAAGAAAGTAAGTGTCTGAGTCATTTTTAATTTTCTTGGCTTCAAATTGAATAAAAGACTTGTAAATTACCCAGAGACCAAATTCCCATGGTGCCTCCTACAACGGGTAGAATGTTCAGGGATGTTTCAGGGCTGGGAGATTAGTAACCCCTAAGTCCAGGATCCCTTAGGGCAGGGGTCCTCAAACTGTTTACACAGGGGGCCAGTTCACTGTCCCTCAGACCGTTGGAGCACCAGACTATAGTTAAAAAAAACCAAACTATGAACAAATTCCTATGCACATTGCACGAATCGGCTACTAAGTAGGACATGCAGAGGCAGCAAAAACACCCTGAGGGTGGGATAAATGTCGTCAGGCCACATGTGCCCCACGGGCCACAGTTTGAGGATGCCTGCCTTAGGGGTTCCTGGGTGCACTGGGGATGAAGGTCTCTACTGCTCCTCAAAAGGAGAAATGCTGTAACTTCTGGCATTTCGGCCCACTTTCCAATCACTTTACAAAACTGTTCCAGGTGAATCAGGGTTAGAAGGGAAAGTGTACCATTCTCTGGCCACCATTCTCCTTTCTCAAATAAAGTTGCATAGTGTATCAGCTTTTGTTTGTCTAGCCTCTGTGTCAACTCTATCCCAATTGGACAGGATTCATGCAAGGGGGCAATTCCTGAGTATGAAGCTGCTAAGTCCCATCTAGAAAGCACAAAAGAAGGCTATGTAGAGCTTGCTGCCTCAAGGTCAATAAACCCCACTTGAGAGCGAGCCCTTTATTGCCCTGAATCTGTTGCCTCAGGAAGATGCCCCAGCAAGAAGTAAGGGATCAAAGACAACTCACTGAGGTCGACTTTAAGTCCAACCATTATTCTAGACAAGCTAGGAGAACCACTGCTTGGAATGGCCCCACGGCCCTCCAAGATTCCTGCTGGCGGGAGCAGACTCTCAAATCTCTGAAGGGAAGGGGCATCTGGAAGCTCAGGGAACCTTAAGGGAATTGGAATTTCTGTCTGGAACATCGTGGCAGTGGAACTGTGTAGTAAGAGCTTTCCCCAAAAGTGCCTTAAGCAGCAACACTGAAAGCCTAAAGGTAACAGTTACACAGGAAGGGTTCCATATGCCATTGGCCTAAGCCTGGGCCAAGGAAAACCAGCCTGTAACAAGGAACAAACCTACACTGGTAGAACACTAACACTATAACGCCTCAAGTTTTAAATTCAGGAAATAATTTTAAACATTTTTATTCTTTACTTTCATAGTTATCAATATGTATATATGGCATTCAAATATATAAAACGTGCAATGTTTTTGAAATGTAACCAAATTGTCACATTGATAATTTATAAGTTTGGTACTAGATAAGTTTCAATTAAATGTTATAAAAATGTTGTGCTGGGCATTATAGGGCTAAAGCAGCTTGTTTGAAAAGCCAGGAGAAAGGGAATGGAGGGGAAAAGGGAAATATTTGGCTCCCAGGACAAGGCAGGGCTAACTCCCAGGTCTATTCAACCAGCTCCCTAGGCAGTGCCCTTCCACATGTTTGGGCTGGTGGGCACCATCTTGGCCAGGGTCACAGGCCCCGTTTCCCCATGGCCACAATGGCGGCTATATAGGATCTCTGGGAAAAGCTTAAACAGCCTTGACAAGAGTGAAGCCATTATGAGCTGACAGAAGGCACCATGTAAAGTAAATAAAGTAGCTATGAACTGTAAATGAACTAGCTGATATAGGGGAGGTAGGCTGTGCAGATGTGCCCAAGGGAATGTCCCAAAGGATATGGATGCTCAGAAGATTCGCGAGAGCGACCAGAGCAGTCTTTGTTCAACTAAGAATGACTAACTGCAACACCCTGCTTCTCTACTCTGCCTGCTTGCACACCTGCACATTGCAAAAGTATAAAAACCTTTGGTCAATTAGACTGGGGCTGCTCAGGAAAAAAAACTTTTTCTGTTGAACTTGCCAGCGGTCGGAGTAGTTTTCTTTCTGGGAATGGAGAGTGGCTACAACATTTCGAGGTGCACCGAGATCCAATTGCCACTGTCTGGGCTTGCTTAGAAAGGAAACCTCCTTAACAGGAGTGCTCTCCCCAGAACTACGGATTTCTGATTTCTCTAGGCCAGGGGTCCTTAAACTCTTTAAACAGGGACCAGTTCACTGTCCCTCTGATCAGTTGGAGGGCCGAACTATCGTTTCAATAAAACTATGAACAAATTCCTATGCTTCCTGCACATACCTTATTTTGAAGTTTAAAAAAAACACACAAACAAACGGGGCACAAACACTCGGCGGACAGGATCAAGGTCCTCGGCTATCCGCATGTGGCTCACAGGCTATTGTTTGAGGACCCCTGCTCTAGGCGCTCACAAAGAGAATGTAGTTTCAGCCCTAAAGCCTGGAGACTCCGCAATTTGTTTAAAGGTGATTGGACAGAAGGAGTTCCTGATTTGCCCATGCAAGACTCGTTTTCCCTTCACCTATTTCTCAGAGTTCATAGTTATGTTTATGGGGAACCAGGACATCCCTATCTGATCCCTAAAATTGATGCGTGGAATGACATTGCCACTAATAAGCCAGCATAAACAAAAGACTTACTTCCTCCTGCAACAGAAAGGGTTCTTGTTTCAAGATTTCAGGAAACATGGCAGGACCAGAAAAAAAATAGACCCAAGGTCCTAAAACCACTAAGGTGGAGGCTGCCCTTCCCCAACCCCTCCCCATACCCCTCCGTCTCGTCTTTATTCCTTTTTGCAGGAGGACTCTGGGAGTGGGAGAACTAGCTTACGACCCTTCATTATCACTGCCACCCTGTCAGGTGCATGGGGCTGGAGAGAGAGAAATACTCATAACTCCTTTCTGAGTCCACACCCCAACATACACTAGGGCTGGTATGGGATCTCGACCGCCCCACCCCCCAAGAAGGATGATTCGGCAGCAGCCATTCTACACTCAAGGCAAGCAGCCCCAACACCTGGGGAAGACCCCTGAGTCCCTTTTTGGGTATATATCCCCTTGTATTCCAGTGATTTGTATAATTGGAATCAACAAAATCCCTTTTTCTGACAAAGCAGGTCTGATTCCTTGATAGAAACGGTTTTCCATATGCATTAGCCCACCTCCAGAAATTGCCAGCAACTTCTCCAGGTGCTGTTCACAACACAGGTACAGTAGCCCTGCCAGAGAGAGGCCCAGTAAGCAGTCAATGGACATGATGGTCAGACAGCAGGCACTCCCCATGTGAGGGAAACTCTTTTTGCCACTGCACGAAAAATGTGAGATCCAAACTCCTTGCAAGGCACAGAAGGCCTAACCAGGTATCACCAGTTTCTCTTGCAGGCCCTCAGTGGAACAGCTAGAAAACCTATGAATTTATCTAAGGTCAGTGAGAATTTTCAGGCTCTTACAAGAGAATGTCTGCGTGCCTTTTTAGAGTGACTGATGGAAGCCTACGGGCTTTATATCCCTAACGGCCTGGAGGCCCCGAGAACAGGAGGGCAATAAGTATTGCCTTTATTACTCAGTCTGCCTCAGACATGAAAAAGAAGTGGGAAGGGTTTGACGGGAAAAATCTTAGTGATTTGGTACAAGTGGCTCAGCGGGTGTGTAACAACAGAGATGATCCTACCACGACAGAGACAAAGAAACTAGTTAAAATACTAGTAATTGCCATGAGAGACCCCAGAGACTCAGGAAAAGGAGAGCATGGCCCACTTACGGAGAGACTGACCTGTGGGCACCGCCAAGCCATGGGGCAGGATCAATGTGCCTACTGCAGGAAAGAAGGACATTGGAAAAATCAGTGCCTTGAATACCCCAGGAGAAGCAGACAACCCTCCAATAGAGAGGACGGGCCTCATCCACACCTAGAAAATCCCAAGCAAGAGACAATAATGCTTGAAGAAGCTGAATGAAGGTGTCAGTGCTCTGTTTCACTTGGTCCCCAGGATCCCAGGCTAACTGTCCAAGTAGGAGGCCAGCCAGTCAATTTCTTAGTGGACACAGGGATTACCTTCTCAGGTTCAGAAAAGAGTACAGGCAAATTGTCAAAAGGAAAGATTTGAATTACTGTCAGCATATGATTGCTTCCAAAAATAACTCACACCAGAAGATTTGCATGGAGGTTAGGTGGGTTTCTCAAGACATCATGATAAAAAATATCTGTCTGCCCTTTGTCCCAGTTAGCCATATGATTTTTATGGCACTGGCCCCTGGCTTGGCTGTTGAGCCATGGAAACTGTTTTTGCAGGACGTGAGGCGGTGGCCTGTGGCCATCAGTGGAAGGACAAAATCTCCACAGTGGTCTTCCTGTTTCAATTTGGAGCCACCTATATCACCTCTCGGACATTATTGTTGTCCTGGGCTCAGAATCGCCACCCCAGGTCTAGAAGGCACCTAACAGATCCACACTATTTGAATCAGGCTCTGGTTAGCCCCTATCGATCACTTGGTGACATGGGAGTCTGGACAATGGAGTACCTTTACTTTTCGCATCAGAAAACTAACTCAAAAAAACACAGGTGTTGACCCAGAGGCACACAACTGGTTAAAAACAAAGCCAAACTTACAACCATTTTCTGGAGCCAGAGTTCTGAGCCCCTCGTGGCTGTGCCCAGCCGAGCAGTCCCTCTCTCCTGGACACACCAAAGATCTGAGCAGATATTCCCCACAACCCCTCCCAAAGATTTTATTTCAGAGGATAGCATTGAATTTGCATCTCCTGGACAGAGACATTATCTGATCAGAGCACACAGAGATGAAGGGGAGAAGGGGAGAGTGGAGCACATCCTGTCCCACCAGACCTTGAGGATGATGTTCCCACTCAGAGAAGTCAGTTCACATAGAAGACCACATGGCCAGCCCCACGACGAGACACAACGTCCCTCAAAGACCCATAGCCCTAGAGGGGACAACACTGGAGACACAGTGTGGGAATTACCCCCAAACTGATCTCGCTACACCGAGGCATAACACTAAGGGGGTACAGCAGAAGAGCAAGTAAAAGGAGCAGCAAGATCCCAAGGAAATGCTAAAGGTGGACTTTAGGGTCAGGGTTTGGTGCCCCAAAAGACTGGACTAGAAAACACTTCTAAAGGCCAACACATAGTCCTTAAACTATCTATGAGCTTTTCTATCTTGTTGACCTTTGTTTTCTTTTATTGTAATTGGATTTTTGTTGTTTTGTTTATTTTGCTGCTTGGTTTTGTTCTTTCTTGTTTTTGTGCATGTTATTGCCTCTACAGGTCTGTCTAAATAAGATAGGCTGAACGAACAATCTGGAGGAGAAAAAAAAACGGAACTAGCACATCCTGGAGGACATGCGAGAGAGGGAGGTGGGAAGAAAGGTAGTGGTGTTAAGAACTCCAGAGATAAGGGAACAAAAAGTGATGGAAATCGGTGGTGAGGGGGATGCAGGAGGCCTGGTAGGGCGTGATCAAGGGTAATGTAACCAAGAGGAATTACTGAAACCCAAAGGAAGACTGAGCATGACAGTGGGCACAAAATGAAAATCAAAGGGTATAGAAGAGTGAGCTGGGAAGCAAGGGCCAGTTATAGATGTCTAAATAAAGGCATGTACATATATTTACAAAGGGGCATGGGGAAATAGATCTATGTCCATATGTTTATAGATTTAGTATTAAGGTAGCAGATGGACATAGGGCCTCCGCTCAAGGACTCGTTCATTGCAAGAACATTGTTCTATTAAATTGGCATTAAACGATGCTCACCTTCCCTACACGATCACTGACCACAAAGCGGCTGCATAAGCAAATGTGATGAAGAAAGCCGATGGTGTCCAGCTACCAAAAGATATAGCGTGTGGGGTCTTAAAGGCTTGAAGGTAAAGAAGCAACCATCTAGCTCAGAAGCAACAGAGCCCACATGGAGGAAGCATACCAGCCTGTGTGATCACAAAGTTTCAAAGGGATAAGGCAACAGGCATCATGAGAACAAAAAAATCTTATCATGGAGAATGAGAGGGGACGGCCGGGTATAGACCCAAAACCTATTTGCAGTGCACTGGACATCCCCTTACAGAAGGATCTCAGAGAGGAGATAAAAGAATACAGGGTATGAGACAGCAAAGAAAAACACAACTTTCCTCAAGTTCTTTTTTTTTTGTTTTTTTTGCGCACCCCGCGGGCGCCCGGTGCCGCCCCCTCTCCGGTCCCGCGGCGGCGGCTCGGGGCCGGGGGGGGGGCGCCAGGGGAGGGGGCAGACACGAGGGGCAGCGGTGGCGGCGGCGGCTCCCAGCGCCATCTTGGGCTGATCGATGAATTGAACAAAGAGGATCAATTTCCGATCAAGCGAGTTATCAATGGGGGCCGGGGAGTGAGAGGGACTTGTCCCCGAGTCGGCCCCGCTTTCCCCGGCACCCACCTCCTCCCCTCCGCCGCGGCCCCCTGGCCGCAAGGCAGCCCGGCGCCCCCGGGGAGGCCGCGACCGCCCGCAGCCCCCACCCCCGAGCGAGAGGCCGAGAGAGGAGAAGCCTGACCTGCAGCTGCTGTAAATCAAAGCGCTTCCAATATTGAAACATCGATCACACATTGGCCGCCATCTTGAGACATATTGAGATGGAGTGAGAGGCTGATAGAGAGGGGGCTGGAGTTCAGGAGCCCCCAGGAGGCAGCAGGCGGGCGGCGCCAAAACCCGGCCTGGAGCCGGCCGCCGCCGCCGCCACAGAGGAGCGCGGACTCCTCCTCACGGCACCACCGCCGCCAGGGCAAGCCGAGCCGGCCCCCGCCCCCCCGCCAGCGGCCGAACGAGCGACCCGCCCGCGACCCCCGCCCCTCCCAACCCCCAGCCTCGGCCGGCGGCCGCCCGGCTTGGCGCGGCCCGGCCCCGAGGGGGCGCTGGAGGGCGGCGAGAGGGCAGCCCCGCGGCCCGCCGAGGCCCAGTCCAGGCTCACCTGGCGCGGGGGGGGCGCGGAGGGAGGGGGCCCTGGCGGCGACGGAGCGCAGCCCCCCCGCCCGCCTCTACGCCCGGGCGCTGGGTGCCGGCGACCCGCCGGGGGTCGTCGGTCGTCCTGCTGGGCGCCCGCCCGCCCGCGGAGCCGCCGCGACCACCTGCCTGAGCCCAGACCCCTGCACGGCGCAGGCCTCAGCGCACCCGCGCGTGTGCCCGAAGCCTTGACCGTGGGCGGCCCCGCCAACCGGGGCCTCAAGGACCCAGCATCCCAGAGCGCCCTTGCTGGGGGAGGGCAGGGGCGTGGGGAGGCATCATCCCCTGACCCTCTTGAACTTGCACCCGCCAGCGTCCCACGCCGGGGCCCCAGAGTCCCCGCTCAACACCACCCAGTGACCCAGGGCCCCCGAGCTGTCGCCGCCGACTTGGCACTTAGGAGACATGCTCTCTGGAGGCGGTTGAGGCTTGTCTTGTGGCCAATAATCATCTCCTACGCCTTCCTTTCCAGTCACTAATTTGATGTCTTCACTTAAAGAAATGCCCATAAGTTGAGGTTTCAGAGGAGAGCTCCTTGAGCTCCCCAGACAACAAGGGGGCCGAGTGTCACCGTCATTATCCTGAGCTGGGAGGGAACACTAGTGTTCCGGAGGCTGGGAATCCGTCACTGCCTGCCCACAGCACAGACAGAGCAGGTGCTGGTTATAATTGTTTCTAGACGTCCTGCCATGCTCAGTTGAACGTCAAAGCCATAAACGTTGCCCGACTACAATCAAACTGGAGTGCGCAGACATTTCTGCATCATTGCCGGGTGGAAATACACTGAGTGGAGTTGGATGAGATGGCAGCAAGTGCTTAAGGAGGGGGTGCTGTGGGAATACCAACAAGATGACTGCTAGTCTCCGTTTCCTTCTCTCGTCTGCTTTGTGTTTTCTTTCAGGACCAGAAGAAATGATGCATATGTAAGGAAAAAAACTTTTCATTTCCAGAGGAGTTTTCCACCCCACAATCTACCCGCAGCCTCCTTTGAGCAAGCCAGTAAAAGCTTTTTTTTTTAACCTGCCTTCTCACTATGACAATTTCCGGAGCTGCTATGTGGCTGTGTTTAAAAGTCCCCCTCGGGATCCAGAGTGCAATCCATATCACAAAGGCATCCTCCCAGTCCCAAATAGCAATGTGACCTCATTTCAGAAGGTTGTTCTTGTTTCCATAGACCCAGAATGGAGTTTAAGCTGTTGATCTTGACTGTGGTTGTCGACTCAGCCTCTCATGGGCACCTCATGGGCAGTGGAGCAAACTGTGCCAATCTGTGCTACCATCAGGACTGGGAGAGGAAGCCAACAGTGGTGGGCCATAGGTCAATGTGTGGATGGGGATGATCAGGTCTTTCTTCATTATTCTGTTTCAGTCTGGAAACACCACTGAAGCCTCAGTGTCGTAGCAACACACAAACCTTCACTGACAGTCTGGGGCACATTGGCTGCAAATCAAACCCGGGTTTTCCCGGTGAAAGACGATGAGAGGTCTACCACTGAAGCACCGTGGCCCTCACCTCAAACCAGGGCAGTCATTTCCGGAGTTCAAACCAGACCACAATGCAGGATGACTGAGATTGCCACCAGAATCTGATACTGATGCAGAAAAAAACCTAACTACCATTTTATTGACTCCCAATAGGACAAAGATCTGCCCCTTTGGGGTTTTGAGACTTTAAATCCTTACAGCAGGGGTCGCAACCTGTGGGTCGCGACCCCTTTGGGGATCAAATAACCCTTTAACAGGGGTCATCCAATTCATAACGATAGCAAAATTACAGTTATAAAGTAGCAATGAAAATAATTTTATGGTTGCAGGTGACCACAACATGAACTGTATTAAAGGGTGGCGGCATTCAGAAGGTTGAGAACCATTGCCTTACAGAAATAGACAACCTCATATTTCTCCCACGGACGGGCTAGTCAGTTCAAACCCCTGACCTTGCGATTAGCAGGTTAATGCATAGTCCACTACACCACCAGGGCTCCTAATGATATAATAAGAGATACTATTGTTAGATCTCTCGTGGGAGAAATATACCTCAGTCCTTGGCTTCGCGAGAGAAAAATTCACTCCGCAGCCTGGATTGTGATCCAAGTGAGTTTTTTGAGAGAAGAAGTTTCAGGTTTACACAGGCACTTCAGGGCCCCTCACCCCTGCACAGCTTGCCTAGAAGCTGCTGGAGAGAAAGTCACTACGTGGGCTCCAGGATCCTGCCTTTTCTTTCTTTTCTTTTTTTTTGAAATCGTTTTATTAGGGGCTCATACAATTCTTATCACAATCCATACATACATCAATTGTGTAAAGCACATTGTACACTCACTGCCCTCATTATTCTCAAAACATTTGCCTCCACATAAGCCCTTGGCATCAATCAAGTCCTCATTTTTACCCCTTCCTCCCCGCTCCCCCATCCCTCAAGAAACCTTGATAATTTGTGAGTGGTGATATTGGGAGGGTAGCGGGAGGGTGGTTTGGAAAGAGGGAACCGATTACAAGTATCTACATGTGACCTCCTCCCTGGGGGACGGACAACAGAAAAGTGGGTGAAGGGAGACATCGGAGAGGTCAAGATCCTGCCTTTTCAATTCCTCCATAGGGAGGCATGGTTGATGGTCCTGGTCAACCCCATTGGCTGGATTGAATTCACCTGGCCCAGATGGGCCAATCCAGGTGTAACACCCACCTAGGTGTACCACCCCTTCCTGGCCGGAAGTTTGAACCTGAGCATATGTAATGGATGACCCAGTCCCTATGCTAAGCTACCTAACAGTATTTGCAAGATGCCGAGCAATGTTCTAAGCTTTTTGTATATAATAATTCAATTATTTCACTTAAGAAGCCTATGTGTGGACTCTATTCTTGCCTCATTTTACAGATGAAAAATCAGTGGCACAGGATGATAAAGTCATGAGCCTATGACCACACAGTGAGGAAGTGGAAAGGAGAGATTTGAACCCAGGCTGCAGAGCCCATGCCTTGGGTGCCTACAGCACCACATAGGACACAGGAAAGCATGGAGCAGACTCGGCATAAGACCTTAGGGAGTTGGGAGGACTGTGCATGCATGTATATGCTAGGACTGCATGAGAGTAGCTGCTACTCAGATCCAGAAGAGAATACAAGGCTATTGCAAAAATTATTTTTGCCAAAAGAGGGTGGAATTCTGCATCTTGTGCGAAATCCCCCAACCTGCACATGGCACAGCTACTTCAGAAGGTTCCCAACAATGTGTGCTGTGCGGCAAACCAAACTGAGCTCAGGGGGAGCTGGTCTGTGGGTTTTGTTAGCCAGAAGGTGAGCAGTTTGAACTCACCAGCCACCACTCCAAGGGAGAAAGAGGAGGCTTTCTGCTCCCATGGACTTACAGTCTTTGAAGTGGCAGAGAGCATTTCCAAGCGGCCTATGATTAGGATCTAGGAGGGTGAGGGTGGATGGAGTTGGTTGAGACCTGGCTTCAGGGCATTTCCCAGAAGGGCTTCCTGCAGTGACTCTGCCTTCAGGAATGTCTGGTGACCCTGAGGGCAGCAAAGTCCTAAGCACACTCAGGCAGTGGTTCTCAACCTTCCTAATACAGGTCCTCTTGTTGTGGTGACCCCCTGACCATTAAATGATTTTCTTGCTACTTCATCACTGTAATTTTGCTGCAGTTATGAATTGGACGAGCCCTGTGAAAGGGTCATATGACTCCCAAAGGGGTCGCAACCCACAGGGTGAGAACCACTGCACTAAGGGTTCCCCTTCCGGGCAGCTCTACCAGTGTCTGATGTGCATAGTTCTGTGAGGTGAGAGAAATGAACTTAGTGTCTGCTTCTGGTGACAGTTGATGTGGGTGGGCTTTCTCCCTATGTCAAATCCCTCTCAAGCCATTTGTCACCACAACAGAGGGAGCCACACACATAAAGCAAGAAGAGGAGGCAGCATAGCAGGACGGCAAGCAGAACAAAGATTGAATAAACACAATTCACTTCAATCATGAATCGGGTGCCCTTGAGATGTGAGGAAGACCCCAGTCTAGTGACATTAGATCAGGTTTAGGGATTGAGTGACCGGACCCTCTTGGCTCCCCTCAGCCCCTATCTTGCTTTCCGACTGACCCTGCCCCTTACATCGTGATTGGTCCTTATTCCAGCATGATGGTTGGTTTCATAATCACGACATGTGGGAATGTGTTAGTCGATAGGTTATACAGGCACAGTCTCTGGAATGGGTAAGTGAGGAGGTGTGACTGGTGACATGACTGGTGGAATGGATCATGTGAAGTGATTTGAGATCGTTGTTCAGACCTGATAGGTCATCCAGGCCTCTAGTTGATCCTGGCAGTACTCTAGTTTAAGGAAACAGAATGTTAGGCATTTAAGTCATATTTGAGCTTAAATTTTGAGCAATAGGCTGTGGCTCACAGTGAGAGTCTATGTGGAGACCCTAAATCCATTTTGAGGGGCCACACATTCAGCCACCATTGAGTTCTTTCCTACTGCCGACTGGCAGTAGAAAGCTTGTCCATCAGGCAGTGTGCTTGCGTCCACTCCCCGGGCCAGACTCAGCGATATACGGTCGTGTGCACATCCCAATGAAGGTCCCGCTCATGCTCTCACAGGCCCTCCCGCAACTCCATGAATTGATCCGTCTTCAGGGACAGTTTTGTGACAAAGGTGTTTGTTTTCCATGTCTCATTTAAGCTTTCAGGAGCTCAGGTGGTGATGCTGGATAGTGTTGGACTATTAACAGCAAGGTCGCTGGTTCAAAGCCACTAGTCATTCCACAGGAGAAAGATGAGGTTATTGCTTCCTGTAAAGGTAGCAACTTCAGGATCCCTACACAGAGTCACTATGAGTCAGAGTCAGCAGGACAGAATGGGTGTCATTTTATTTAAGTAACTGTGGCTGTGGGTCCTTCCGACACCATTGGGGCCTCATGCGGATGCTCTCCTTCATCCAGAACAGCGGTTTGTGCCTTTTTCTTGTGTAAAACATAGCAAAGGAGTTCCTAATAAAATATAGTTGAATTGGGAGTCTTTTTTCCCTCAAACAAAGTAAATCCATAAATAGAAATGAGACTATGGTGCTAATAACCAGTTGGAGAGTTGAGAGAGCTGAACTCTCAATCCTGGTAGAAACCCATTGTGACTTTAAAAACTTGCTCAAGGTCATCCATAGCCTATGAGGTTGAGTTGAGCAGACACAAAACAGATGTGTTGGGGAGTAATTGTGTACATTAAGTAAACAATTTATCTTTCTAAAGATTCTGTCTAAAACTTACTTTAAATAGTAAGTTTTCCCCTGGGCTAGGGAAAGGTCAGGGAGCTTAACCCCCTAGTATCCACCCCCTCTCAGCATTCATCATGTTAGGCCAGAGGAGCCAAATCACACCCACTACCCAGGGAGCACTGCTTCCAAAAGCCCATTGCCTGTGCTGGGGCAGAGGGCAGGTACCCGGACCAGAAATGCTGACGGAGTGGAACCAGCGGGCTCAGCCCCCAGCTTCCTGAGAGAGCAGCTGTGATGGTTCACTTTTGGACAAATGTCAATGCATGACTTGGGCAGCACGAAAAGCAGATGTGCAGAGGTTGTTCGCTGTATTCCAGAAGTTCACACACTCCCCGCAGGCTCTTTGGCTCAATGGCAGGAAGCCGTTCGTGGCTTCCACCTTCAATCCCAAAAGGCCACTGCCGTCTAGTGGATTCCAACCACAGTGACCCTATATGGAGTTTTCAAGACTGTAAATCTTCATGGGAGCCAGCAGTCTCATTGTCCCCCTTGGGACAGGGAGCTAGCAGCCCGTTTCACCTCCAGGACCCCTTCCTCTCTAATTCTGGATCCAGTCCCTCCAAATATCCTGCCCTGCCTTTATCTAGGCTTCTTAAATGCGTTCCATGCTGCTTATGTTAGTCTGGGTGCCTTAGCGAAACAAATCCACAGAAACGCGTATGTATAAGAGAGAGTTTTATGTAAAGGGTGAGTGCACATCAGGAAAACATGCCCGCATTTGCTTATGCACCCGCTTTGTCTTCAGCGATCATGTCGAGATAGGCTGGTGGCTTCTTCCATGTGGGCTTTGTTGTTTCTTAGCTAGATGGCCCCTTGTTTATCTTCCAGTCTTTAAGACCCTGGACACTATATCTTTTGATAGCCGGGCCCAGGATGCTTAACCACTACACCACAAGGGTTCATTAGCATGTGACTTATCTCCTGCCATTCACATTAGATGCTCAAAATAGCAGGAAACCAGGTTTCTCCTTTGTGGCCACACCAGGTACTGACAGAACCAAGAACAGAGAAATGCTTAGTTATATATCTTGACTATCATTAGCATATTATATGCCTGGCAATCTGTAAGCCTTCGCTCCCCTGACCTCTCACAGCCTCGGTAAAATGAAGCTAATAAAAGTAGTGCTCTCACTAGCTTGGTAGGAGGTTAAACAACTCACATAAGGGTACACAGCCTATCAACGAGGAGGCGAGATGAGGCAGTGTGTGGCTGCTGAACCCACACCCTTCACAACACCTCCATTAAAATGACTGAGGATGATGTTCCCAATCAGAGAAGCCAATCCACAGAGAAGACCACATGGGCAGCCCCACGATGAGAAACGTCCCTCAAAGACCCTTAGCCTTAGAGGGGACAACACTGGACACACAGTGTGGGAACTGCGCCCGAACTGATCCTGCCACTTCGATGCATGACACTAAGAGAGTGCAGCGGAAGAGTAAGAAAACGGAGCATCAAAGTCCCCGGGGAATGCCAAAGGTGGACTTTGTGGTCAGGGTTCGGTGCCCCCACAGACTGGACTGGAAAACACTCCTAAAGTTCACCACACAGTCCTTGTACTTTTCTTTCTGGTTAGTGTTGTTTTCTTTTAGTGTCATTGGATTTGGGTTGGGTTTTGTTTTCATTTTTGTTTGTTTTTTTTTTCTTTTTGCTGCTTGGTTTAGCTCAGTCTTGTTTTGTGCATGTTATTACCTTTACAGGTCTGTCTAATTAAGAGAGGCTGGATGAACAATCTGGAGGAGTAAACATGTGACCGGCCCTTTCCATTGGGCATGGGAGTGAGCACGGTGGGGGGAAAGGAAGTGGTGTAAAGAAACCCAGAGACAAGGGTACAACAAGTGATGGAAAACGGTAGTGAGGGGGATGTAGGAGGCCTGGTAGGGCGTGATCAAAGGTAATGTAACCAAGAGGAATTACTGAAACCCAAAGGAAGACTGAGCATGTTAGTGGGCACAAGAGGAAAATCAAAGAGTATAGAAGAGTGAGCTGGGAAGCAAGGGCCAGTTATAGACGTCTAAATAAAGGCATGTACATATGTACATATATTTACAAAGGGGCATGGGGAAATAGATCTATGTCCATATGTTTATAGATTTAGTATTAAGGTAGCAGATGGACATAGGGCCTCCGCTCAAGGACTCCCTCATTGCAATAACACTGTTCTATTAAATTGGCATTCTAAGATGCTCACCTTCCCTACACAATCACTGACCACAAAGCGGCTGCATAAGCAAATGTGGTGAAGAAAGCCGATGGTGTCCAGCTACCTAAAGATATAGCGTGTGGGGTCTTAAAGGCCTGAGGGTAAAGAAACAGCCATCTGGCTCTGAAGCAACAGAGCCCACATGGAGAAAGCATACCAGCCTGTGTGATCACAAAGTTTTAAAGGGATAAGGCAACAGGCATCATGAGAACAAAAAAATCTTATCATGGAGAATGAGAGGGGACTGCCGGGTATAGACCCAAAACCTATTTGCAGTGCACTGGACATCCCCTTACAGAAGGATCTCAGAGTGGAGATTAAAGAATACGGGGTATGAGACAGCAAAGAAAAACACAACTTTCCTCTAGTTCTTAATGCTTTCTCTTGCCCCACTATCATGATCCCAGTTCTACCATACTAATCTGGCCAAACTAGAGAAGGTATTCTAGTACCGATAGGAATTTCAAACACGGGGAATCCAGAGTGGATGGGCCGTTTACCAGTGTTATGAGTGGAGATACTGGGAGGGTGGAGGAAGGGCAGGATGGAAAGTGGGAACCGATTACAAGGATCTTCATTGAACTCAAAAGAAAGGTGGGTGAAAATATGACAAAAGAATTAGTACATTTCCAAGGATTGATGAGGGATGGGTGGCGGGCATTGAGGGGGGGAAAATGAGGAGCTGAGGCCAGGGGCTTGGGTGGAGAGTGGATATTTTGTGAATAAGGAGGGCAATTAATGTACAGATGGGCTTCAAACAGATGATGTATTTATGGATTGTGGTTAGTGTTGTAGGAGCCACTAATGAAAAGATCATAAAAGAAACAAAAATAATCTTGGCAGAGGGCTCATGCAAGGATGATCTCAGGCTGGATTAGACCAGTCAAAACAGCTACTGGAGTCGCCTCACCCTGTGTCTATTACTGAGTCAGCCATGATGCTTAGGACCCACAGCCCCAGCAGCTGGCCAGAGAGGGAGGTGGATCTCTGAGGCCATTCCACAGGGGGAATGGTCCTCTGTCCTGCAGGGCCCACCCTCCTTTGTAAGCATGCTGCCTGGGGCAAGGCTTTCATGGAGTCCACACCATGGGAGCTCTACTACTCATGGGGGATTGGCAGGAAGCCTCTGCTCATGCGCACACACCACCAACTAGCTGGAGGATCTCCGTGAACAAAGCCTGAGGCAGACAACAAGCCCACTAACTGATGCTGTAAGAGCTACAATCAGCATCCAGAAACCTGCAACTGGGAGTAAGAGGCAGCATACCTTGGTCCCAGCCCCTCCCACTCTAATCTACAAGGAGTGACATTGCAAAGCAGAGGGTTTTCATAAAGCACTTCCAGGACTGTGGAATGAGCAGCCTCGTTTGTGGACATGGATACTCTGTGATCCAGACGTACTACCTCCTCCCTTACAGTCAGCTGAGACAAAAACCCTTGCAAGCAGAAAGCCATGCATCTGAACAGTATCCACCAGCCACTCATGTGCAACACAGCTGCCTCCAAAGAGCCTTCCTGAGTGAGAGAGAAATCATGCAGAAGCCTGGTCTGCACTCAAGAGAGTTTTATGAGCGTAGGGAGGCGTGGTGGGCAAGTCTGGCCGACCCCAGTGGCTGAATTGAATTTACATGGCCTAGATTGGTCAATCCAGGTACAGGAACCACCCAGGTGACCTCCCCTTCATGGCCAGAAATCTGGACCTCTGAGCATGCACAGGGTGCCTCTCCTAACTGGGCTCTTATCTTGGCCCTATGGGCATGCATAACGGATGCCCCAGTCCCTAGTATAGCTACCTAACATTTGCCCCCCTGAAGAGATATGGACCCAAATCTTTGGGGGTACTGGGCGACGACATCTCTAGCTGCTTCCTGCTGGCAAAAGGGGCGAGGTGGGGCTTTGGGTCCATACCCTTCCTACACTGCTGGGAGGGGTTGTCCATTGAGGGCAACTTTATCCAGGATGGATAAGGTTGAGGTGGTCCAGGAGATGGTAGTCGTGGACCTGGCACACTTGGTTCAGAAGCTTTAATCACCCGATAACTTCTGAGAAAAACAAACGGTCTAAAAGGTGAACAGTTTGACTATGACAAGGCTAAGCTTGTGAGGTGGCAGTGGCCTTGAAATTAGGTGAGTGTCACAGGAAACAAAAATAATCTTAGGATTACCAGACATGTGTGTTTGTTCATTGGAAGTACAGGAAGAGGGATGAAAGCATTCACACTTTCCCCTAGGAGGGCACAGGTTTGGGCACTACTAGGTGCAGTCTGATCACTGATTCATTTATGATGCTAAGGTCTTGGACCCGTTGATAAGACCCATCCTTCTTTTTAACACTATAACGCTTCAATTTTAATTTTGGGAAAAAATTTTCTTTTTGTTGTGGACTTTCATAGTTATAAATATATATATGTATTAATATATACATTTTTTAATGTTATGAAAACATCATGCTTCGCGTTATAGAGTTAAATGGAAATAATGGGCTAGTGCAGGATGAGTCAAAAGTGACCAAAATAGAGTAACTGCCTAAGTCATTTTGAATTTTCTTGGGTTCAATTGGAGTAAAGGCTTGTAAATTACCCGGGGTCCAAATTCCCATGGTGCCTCCTACAACGGGTAGAATGTTCAGGGATGTTTCAGGGCTGGGAGATTAATAACCCCTAAGTCCAGGATACCTTAGGGCAGGGGTCCTTAAACTGTTTACCCAGGGGGCCAGTTCACTATCCCTCAGGCCTTTTGAAGGAAAGACTATAGTTTAAAAAAACAAATATTACGAACAAATTCATGTGCACACTGCACATCTTGATTTGAAGTTCAAAAAAAAATAAATGGGGCACATACACCCGGCAGAAAGGATCAACGTCCTCGGCTGTCTGCATGTGGCCCACAGGTTGTAGTTTGAGGACCCCTGCCCTCGGCATTCACCAAGAGGATGTGGTTTCAACCCAAAAGCTTGGAGACTCTACAATTTGTTTAAAAGTGATGGGGCAGAAGGAGTCCCTGATTGACCCACGCAAGACTAGTTTTCCCATCCCCTATTACTAAGAGTTCATAGTTATGGTTAAAGGGAACCAGGATATCCCGATCTGATCCCGTTACTTCAAGTGTGGGCTGACATTGCCACTAAGAAGCCTGCAAATATAAAAGACTTACTCCCTCCCACAAAGAAAGGGCCCTTGTTTCCAAGGTTTCAGGAAACATGGAAGGACCGGAAAAACAAACGGTCCAAGTTCCCAAAACCACATAGGTGGAGGCCATCCCTCCCCATCACCCTCCCCCACCCCTCCCCTCCCTCACCCCTCCCCTCCCCCATCACTCCCCCACCTCTCCTCTCCCCTCCCCTCCCCATCACTCTCCCCTAATCGGCTTTATCCCATTTTGCAGGAGAACTCTGGGAGTGGGAGAGCTGGCTTCAAACCCTTTCTTTCAACCCCCGCCCTATAAGGTTTCTAGGGTCCAGAAATAGAAAACTTCTAACAGGCCCTTATTGAGTCACTCCCTCCCCCACCGACCCCCCAAACTCACCCCCACCGCTTACAAGCATCCCCCCACACACACTAGTACTGGTATGACTTCCATACTCATCAGCCCACCTGGAATGCTTGCCAACAACTTCTCCAGGTGCTGTTCACAACGGAGGAGGGTAGCCCTTCCAGACAGAGGCCCAGTAAGCAGTCAGTGAACCTGATGGTCAGCGAGCGGGCACTCCCCACTTGAGAGAAACTCTTTTGGCCACTACACCAACAATGTGGGATCTCAATTCCTAGCAAGGCCCAGAGGACTTTACCAGGTATCAACCATTGCTCTTACATGACCCTCTGCAGAAGAGCTAGGAAACCTATGAATTTATCTAAGGTCAGTGAGAATTTTCAGGTTCCTATAAGAGAATATCCGCCTGCCTTTCTAGAGTGGCTGAGGGAAGCCTACGGGCTTTATACCCCTAACGGCCCGGAGGCACTGAAAACAGGAGGGCAATAAGTATTGCCTTTATTACTCAGTCAGTCTGCCTCAGACATGACAAAGAAGTGGGAAGGGTTTGAAGGGAAAAATCTTAGCGATTTGGTATAAGTGGCTCATTGAGTGTATAACAACAGAGATGACCCTAGCACGAGAGAGACAAAGAAGCTAGCTAAAATAATCGTAATTGCCATGAGATACCCCAGAGACTCAGGAAAAGGAGAGCATGGCCCACTCACGGAGAGACTAACCTGTGGGCACCGCCAAGCCATGGGGAAGGACCAATGTGCCTACTGCAGGAAAGAAGGACACTGGAAAAATCATTGCCTTGAAAACCCCAGGAGAGGTGCACGACCCTCCACTAGAGTGGATGGGCCTCATCTGCACGTAGAAAGACCCAAGCAAGAGACAATAATGCTTGAAGAAGCTCAATGAAGGGGTCAGGGCTCTGTTTCACTTCGCCGCCAAAAGCCCAGGCTAACTCTCCAAGTAGGAGGCCAGGCAGTAAATTTCTTGGTGGACACAGGGGCCACCTTGTCAGGTTCAGAAAGGAATATGGGCACATTTTCAAGAAGAAAGATGTGAATTACTGTGAGCCTATGATTCCTTCCACAGATAACTCACACCAGAAGGTTTGCATGGAGGGTAGGTGGGTTTCCCAAGACAACAAAATAACAAATATCTATCAGCCCTTTGGCCCAGTTAGCCACCTGGTTATGATATCACTGGCTTCTGGCTCAGCTGCTGAGCCAGTGAAGCAGTTATAGCAGGAAAAGACTAGGTGGCCAGTGGCCATCAACGGAAGGACCAAATCTCCACAGTGGGCTTCCTGTTTCAATATGGAGCCACGTATGTTACCTGCTGGACACCATCTCTATCCTGAGCTCATAATTGCCATCGCAGGTCTAGAATGCGGCGCGCAGGTACACACTATATGAAACAGTCTCTGATTAACCCCTCTCGATAACTTGCTGACATGGGAGTCTGGATAATCCTGTACATTTACTTTGCAGATTAGAAAACTCACTCAAAAACACACGGGAGTTGACCCAGAGACACACAACTGGTTAACAACAAAGTCATATTCACAACCAGCGTCTGGACCAAGAGCACGGTGCCCCACAGAACTGTGCCCATCGAGCAGTCAATATCTCCTGGACTCTCAAAAGATCTGAGCTGATACCCACCCCCCCACATCCTTGCAGCCCCAAAAGATTGTATTTCACAGGATGGCACCGGATCTGCAGCTCGCGGAGAGGGACATATCTGATCAGAGAACACAGGGCAGAACAAGGGGGAGGAGGGGAGAATGGAGCACATCCTGGCCCAATACACCTTGAGGATGATGTTCCCAATCAGAGAAGCCAATCCACAGAGAAGACCACATGGGCAGCCCCACGATGAGAAACGTCCCTCAAAGACCCATAGCCTTAGAGGGGACAACACTGGACACACAGTGTGGGAACTGCGCCCGAACTGATCCTGCCACTTCGATGCATGACACTAAGAGAGTGCAGCGGAAGAGTAAGAAAACGGAGCATCAAAGTCCCCGGGGAATGCCAAAGGTGGACTTTGTGGTCAGGGTTCGGTGCCCCCACAGACTGGACTGGAAAACACTCCTAAAGTTCACCACACAGTCCTTGTACTTTTCTTTCTGGTTAGTGTTGTTTTCTTTTAGTGTCATTGGATTTGGGTTGGGTTTTGTTTTCATTTTTGTTTGTTTTTTTTTTTCTTTTTGCTGCTTGGTTTAGCTCAGTCTTGTTTTGTGCATGTTATTACCTTTACAGGTCTGTCTAATTAAGAGAGGCTGGATGAACAATCTGGAGGAGTAAACATGTGACCGGCCCTTTCCATTGGGCATGGGAGTGAGCACGGTGGGGGGAAAGGAAGTGGTGTAAAGAAACCCAGAGACAAGGGTACAACAAGTGATGGAAAACGGTAGTGAGGGGGATGTAGGAGGCCTGGTAGGGCGTGATCAAAGGTAATGTAACCAAGAGGAATTACTGAAACCCAAAGGAAGACTGAGCATGTCAGTGGGCACAAGAGGAAAATCAAAGAGTATAGAAGAGTGAGCTGGGAAGCAAGGGCCAGTTATACACGTCTAAATAAAGGCATGTACATATGTACATATATTTACAAAGGGGCATGGGGAAATAGATCTATGTCCATATGTTTATAGATTTAGTATTAAGGTAGCAGATGGACATAGGGCCTCCGCTGAAGGACTCCCTCATTGCAATAACACTGTTCTATTAAATTGGCATTCTAAGATGCTCACCTTCCCTACACAATCACTGACCACAAAGCGGCTGCATAAGCAAATGTGGTGAAGAAAGCCGATGGTGTCCAGCTACCTAAAGATATAGCGTGTGGGGTCTTAAAGGCCTGAGGGTAAAGAAACAGCCATCTGGCTCTGAAGCAACAGAGCCCACATGGAGAAAGCATACCAGCCTGTGTGATCACAAAGTTTTAAAGGGATAAGGCAACAGGCATCATGAGAACAAAAAAATCTTATCATGGAGAATGAGAGGGGACTGCCGGGTATAGACCCAAAACCTATTTGCAGTGCACTGGACATCCCCTTACAGAAGGATCTCAGAGTGGAGATTAAAGAATACAGGGTATGAGACAGCAAAGAAAAACACAACTTTCCTCTAGTTCTTAATGCTTTCTCTTGCCCCACTATCATGATCCCAGTTCTACCATACTAATCTGGCCAAACTAGAGAAGGTATTCTAGTACCGATAGGAATTTCAAACACGGGGAATCCAGAGTGGATGGGCCGTTTACCAGTGTTATGAGTGGAGATACTGGGAGGGTGGAGGAAGGGCAGGATGGAAAGTGGGAACCGATTACAAGGATCTTCATTGAACTCAAAAGAAAGGTGGGTGAAAATATGACAAAAGAATTAGTACATTTCCAAGGATTGATGAGGGATGGGTGGCGGGCATTGAGGGGCGGAAAATGAGGAGCTGAGGCCAGGGGCTTGGGTGGAGAGTGGATATTTTGTGAATAAGGAGGGCAATTAATGTACAGATGGGCTTCAAACAGATGATGTATTTATGGATTGTGGTTAGTGTTGTAGGAGCCACTAATGAAAAGATCATAAAAGAAACAAAAATAATCTTGGCAGAGGGCTCATGCAAGGATGATCTCAGGCTGGATTAGACCAGTCAAAACAGCTACTGGAGTCGCCTCACCCTGTGTCTATTACTGAGTCAGCCATGATGCTTAGGACCCACAGCCCCAGCAGCTGGCCAGAGAGGGAGGTGGATCTCTGAGGCCATTCCACAGGGGGAATGGTCCTCTGTCCTGCAGGGCCCACCCTCCTTTGTAAGCATGCTGCCTGGGGCAAGGCTTTCATGGAGTCCACACCATGGGAGCTCTACTACTCATGGGGGATTGGCAGGAAGCCTCTGCTCATGCGCACACACCACCAACTAGCTGGAGGATCTCTGTGAACAAAGCCTGAGGCAGACAACAAGCCCACTAACTGATGCTGTAAGAGCTACAATCAGCATCCAGAAACCTGCAACTGGGAGTAAGAGGCAGCATACCTTGGTCCCAGCCCCTCCCACTCTAATCTACAAGGAGTGACATTGCAAAGCAGAGGGCTTTCATAAAACACTTCCAGGACTGTGGAATGAGCAGCCTCGTTTGTGGACATGGATACTCTGTGATCCAGACGTACTACCTCCTCCCTTACAGTCAGCTGAGACAAAAACCCTTGCAAGCAGAAAGCCATGCATCTGAACAGTATCCACCAGCCACTCATGTGCAGCACAGCTGCCTCCAAAGAGCCTTCCTGAGTGAGAGAGAAATCATGCAGAAGCCTGGTCTGCACTCAAGAGAGTTTTATGAGCGTTAGGGAGGCGTGGTGGGCAAGTCTGGCCGACCCCAGTGGCTGAATTGAATTTACATGGCCTAGATTGGTCAATCCAGGTACAGGAACCACCCAGGTGACCTCCCCTTCATGGCCAGAAATCTGGACCTCTGAGCATGCACAGGGTGCCTCTCCTAACTGGGCTCTTATCTTGGCCCTATGGGCATGCATAACGGATGCCCCAGTCCCTAGTATAGCTACCTAACATTTGCCCCCCTGAAGAGATATGGACCCAAATCTTTGGGGGTACTGGGCGACGACATCTCTAGCTGCTTCCTGCTGGCAAAAGGGGCGAGGTGGGGCTTTGGGTCCATACCCTTCCTACACTGCTGGGAGGGGTTGTCCATTGAGGGCAACTTTATCCAGGATGGATAAGGTTGAGGTGGTCCAGGAGATGGTAGTCGTGGACCTGGCACACTTGGTTCAGAAGCTTTAATCACCCGATAACTTCTGAGAAAAACAAACGGTCTAAAAGGTGAACAGTTTGACTACGACAAGGCTAAGCTTGTGAGGTGGCAGTGGCCTTGAAATTAGGTGAGTGTCACAGGAAACAAAAATAATCTTAGGATTACCAGACATGTGTGTTTGTTCATTGGAAGTACAGGAAGAGGGATAAAAGCATTCACACTTTCCCCTAGGAGGGCACAGGTTTGGGCACTACTAGGTGCAGTCTGATCACTGATTCATTTATGATGCTAAGGTCTTGGACCCGCTGATAAGACCCATCCTTCTTTTTAACACTATAACACTTCAATTTTAATTTTGGGAAAAAATTTTCTTTATGTTGTGGACTTTCATAGTTATAAATATATATATGTATTAATATATATATTTTTTAATGTTATGAAAACATCATGCTTCGCGTTATAGAGTTAAATGGAAATAATGGGCTAGTGCAGGATGAGTCAAAAGTGACCAAAATAGAGTAACTGCCTAAGTCATTTTGAATTTTCTTGGGTTCAATTGGAGTAAAGGCTTGTAAATTACCCGGGGTCCAAATTCCCATGGTGCCTCCTACAACGGGTAGAATGTTCAGGGATGTTTCAGGGCTGGGAGATTAATAACCCCTAAGTCCAGGATACCTTAGGGCAGGGGTCCTTAAACTGTTTACCCAGGGGGCCAGTTCACTATCCCTCAGGCCTTTTGAAGGAAAGACTATAGTTTAAAAAAACAAATATTACGAACAAATTCATGTGCACACTGCACATCTTGATTTGAAGTTCAAAAAAAAAAAATAAATGGGGCACATACACCCGGCAGAAAGGATCAACGTCCTCGGCTGTCTGCATGTGGCCCACAGGTTGTAGTTTGAGGACCCCTGCCCTCGGCATTCACCAAGAGGATGTGGTTTCAACCCAAAAGCTTGGAGACTCTACAATTTGTTTAAAAGTGATGGGGCAGAAGGAGTCCCTGATTGACCCACGCAAGACTAGTTTTCCCATCCCCTGTTACTAAGAGTTCATAGTTATGGTTAAAGGGAACCAGGATATCCCGATCTGATCCCGTTACTTCAAGTGTGGGCTGACATTGCCACTAAGAAGCCTGCAAATATAAAAGACTTACTCCCTCCCACAAAGAAAGGGCCCTTGTTTCCAAGGTTTCAGGAAACATGGAAGGACCGGAAAAACAAACGGTCCAAGTTCCCAAAACCACATAGGTGGAGGCCATCCCTCCCCATCACCCTCCCCCACCCCTCCCCTCCCTCACCCCTCCCCTCCCCCATCACTCCCCCACCCCTCCCCTCCCCTCCCCTCCCCATCACTCTCCCCTAATCGGCTTTATCCCATTTTGCAGGAGAACTCTGGGAGTGGGAGAGCTGGCTTCAAACCCTTTCTTTCAACCCCCGCCCTATAAGGTTTCTAGGGTCCAGAAATAGAAAACTTCTAACAGGCCCTTATTGAGTCCCTCCCTCCCCCACCGACCCCCCAAACTCACCCCCACCCCTTACAAGCATCCCCCCACACACACTAGTACTGGTATGACTTCCATACTCATCAGCCCACCTGGAATGCTTGCCAACAACTTCTCCAGGTGCTGTTCACAACGGAGGAGGGTAGCCCTTCCAGACAGAGGCCCAGTAAGCAGTCAGTGAACCTGATGGTCAGCGAGCGGGCACTCCCCACTTGAGAGAAACTCTTTTGGCCACTACACCAACAATGTGGGATCTCAATTCCTAGCAAGGCCCAGAGGACTTTACCAGGTATCAACCATTGCTCTTACATGACCCTCTGCAGAAGAGCTAGGAAACCTATGAATTTATCTAAGGTCAGTGAGAATTTTCAGGTTCCTATAAGAGAATATCCGCCTGCCTTTCTAGAGTGGCTGAGGGAAGCCTACGGGCTTTATACCCCTAACGGCCCGGAGGCACTGAAAACAGGAGGGCAATAAGTATTGCTTTTATTACTCAGTCAGTCTGCCTCAGACATGACAAAGAAGTGGGAAGGGTTTGAAGGGAAAAATCTTAGCGATTTGGTATAAGTGGCTCATTGAGTGTATAACAACAGAGATGACCCTAGCACGACAGAGACAAAGAAGCTAGCTAAAATAATCATAATTGCCATGAGATACCCCAGAGACTCAGGAAAAGGAGAGCATGGCCCACTCACGGAGAGACTAACCTGTGGGCACCGCCAAGCCATGGGGAAGGACCAATGTGCCTACTGCAGGAAAGAAGGACACTGGAAAAATCATTGCCTTGAAAACCCCAGGAGAGGTGCACGACCCTCCACTAGAGTGGATGGGCCTCATCTGCACGTAGAAAGACCCAAGCAAGAGACAATAATGCTTGAAGAAGCTCAATGAAGGGGTCAGGGCTCTGTTTCACTTCGCCGCCAAAAGCCCAGGCTAACTCTCCAAGTAGGAGGCCAGGCAGTAAATTTCTTGGTGGACACAGGGGCCACCTTGTCAGGTTCAGAAAGGAATATGGGCACATTTTCAAGAAGAAAGATGTGAATTACTGTGAGCCTATGATTCCTTCCACAGATAACTCACACCAGAAGGTTTGCATGGAGGGTAGGTGGGTTTCCCAAGACAACAAAATAACAAATATCTATCAGCCCTTTGGCCCAGTTAGCCACCTGGTTATGATATCACTGGCTTCTGGCTCAGCTGCTGAGCCAGTGAAGCAGTTATAGCAGGAAAAGACTAGGTGGCCAGTGGCCATCAACGGAAGGACCAAATCTCCACAGTGGGCTTCCTGTTTCAATATGGAGCCACGTATGTTACCTGCTGGACACCATCTCTATCCTGAGCTCATAATTGCCATCGCAGGTCTAGAATGCGGCGCGCAGGTACACACTATATGAAACAGTCTCTGATTAACCCCTCTCGATAACTTGCTGACATGGGAGTCTGGATAATCCTGTACATTTACTTTGCAGATTAGAAAACTCACTCAAAAACACACGGGAGTTGACCCAGAGACACACAACTGGTTAACAACAAAGTCATATTCACAACCAGCGTCTGGACCAAGAGCACGGTGCCCCACAGAACTGTGCCCATCGAGCAGTCAATATCTCCTGGACTCTCAAAAGATCTGAGCTGATACCCACCCCCCCCCACATCCTTGCAGCCCCAAAAGATTGTATTTCACAGGATGGCACCGGATCTGCAGCTCGCGGAGAGGGACATATCTGATCAGAGAACACAGGGCAGAACAAGGGGGAGGAGGGGAGAATGGAGCACATCCTGGCCCAATACACCTTGAGGATGATGTTCCCAATCAGAGAAGCCAATCCACAGAGAAGACCACATGGGCAGCCCCACGATGAGAAACGTCCCTCAAAGACCCATAGCCTTAGAGGGGACAACACTGGACACACAGTGTGGGAACTGCACCCGAACTGATCCTGCAACTTCGATGCATGACACTAAGAGAGTGCAGCGGAAGAGTAAGAAAACGGAGCATCAAAGTCCCCGGGGAATGCCAAAGGTGGACTTTGTGGTCAGGGTTCGGTGCCCCCACAGACTGGACTGGAAAACACTCCTAAAGTTCACCACACAGTCCTTGTACTTTTCTTTCTGGTTAGTGTTGTTTTCTTTTAGTGTCATTGGATTTGGGTTGGGTTTTGTTTTCATTTTTGTTTGTTTTTTTTTCTTTTTGCTGCTTGGTTTAGCTCAGTCTTGTTTTGTGCATGTTATTACCTTTACAGGTCTGTCTAATTAAGAGAGGCTGGATGAACAATCTGGAGGAGTAAACATGTGACCGGCCCTTTCCATTGGGCATGGGAGTGAGCACGGTGGGGGGAAAGGAAGTGGTGTAAAGAAACCCAGAGACAAGGGTACAACAAGTGATGGAAAACGGTAGTGAGGGGGATGTAGGAGGCCTGGTAGGGCGTGATCAAAGGTAATGTAACCAAGAGGAATTACTGAAACCCAAAGGAAGACTGAGCATGTCAGTGGGCACAAGAGGAAAATCAAAGAGTATAGAAGAGTGAGCTGGGAAGCAAGGGCCAGTTATAGACGTCTAAATAAAGGCATGTACATATGTACATATATTTACAAAGGGGCATGGGGAAATAGATCTATGTCCATATGTTTATAGATTTAGTATTAAGGTAGCAGATGGACATAGGACCTCCGCTCAAGGACTCCCTCATTGCAATAACACTGTTCTATTAAATTGGCATTCTAAGATGCTCACCTTCCCTACACAATCACTGACCACAAAGCGGCTGCATAAGCAAATGTGGTGAAGAAAGCCGATGGTGTCCAGCTACCTAAAGATATAGCGTGTGGGGTCTTAAAGGCCTGAGGGTAAAGAAACAGCCATCTGGCTCTGAAGCAACAGAGCCCACATGGAGAAAGCATACCAGCCTGTGTGATCACAAAGTTTTAAAGGGATAAGGCAACAGGCATCATGAGAACAAAAAAATCTTATCATGGAGAATGAGAGGGGACTGCCGGGTATAGACCCAAAACCTATTTGCAGTGCACTGGACATCCCCTTACAGAAGGATCTCAGAGTGGAGATTAAAGAATACAGGGTATGAGACAGCAAAGATGAAACACAACTTTCCTCTAGTTCTTAATGCTTTCTCTTGCCCCACTATCATGATCCCAGTTCTACCATACTAATCTGACCAAACTAGAGAAGGTATTCTAGTACCGATAGGAATTTCAAACATGGGGAATCCAGAGTGGATGGGCCCTTTACCAGTGTTATGAATGGAGATACTGGGAGGGTGGAGGAAGGGCAGGATGGAAAGTGGGAACCGATTACAAGGATCTTCATTGACCTCAAAAGAAAGGTGGGTGAAAATATGACAAAAGAATTAGTACATTTCCAAGGATTGATGAGGGATGGGTGGCGGGCATTGAGGGGGGAAAAATAAGGAGATGAGGCCAGGGGCTTGGGTGGAGAGTGGATATTTTGTGAATAAGGAGGGCAATTAATGTACAGATGTGCTTCAAACAGATGATGTATTTATGGATTGTGGTTAGTGTTGTAGGAGCCACTAATGAAAAGATCATAAAAGAAACAAAAATAATCTTGGCAGAGGGCTCATGCAAGGATGATCTCAGGCTGGATTAGACCAGTCAAAACAGCTACTGGAGTCGCCTCACCCTGTGTCTATTACTGAGTCAGCCATGATGCTTAGGACCCACAGCCCCAGCAGCTGGCCAGAGAGGGAGGTGGATCTCTGAGGCCATTCCACAGGGGGAATGGTCCTCTGTCTTGCAGGGCCCACCCTCCTTTGTAAGCATGCTGCCTGGGGCAAGGCTTTCATGGAGTCCACACCATGGGAGCTCTACTACTCATGGGGGATTGGCAGGAAGCCTCTGCTCATGCGCACACACCACCAACTAGCTGGAGGATCTCCGTGAACAAAGCCTGAGGCAGACAACAAGCCCACTAACTGATGCTGTAAGAGCTACAATCAGCATCCAGAAACCTGCAACTGGGAGTAAGAGGCAGCATACCTTGGTCCCAGCCCCTCCCACTCTAATCTACAAGGAGTGACATTGCAAAGCAGAGGGTTTTCATAAAGCACTTCCAGGACTGTGGAATGAGCAGCCTCGTTTGTGGACATGGATACTCTGTGATCCAGACGTACTACCTCCTCCCTTACAGTCAGCTGAGACAAAAACCCTTGCAAGCAGAAAGCCATGCATCTGAACAGTATCCACCAGCCACTCATGTGCAGCACAGCTGCCTCCAAAGAGCCTTCCTGAGTGAGAGAGAAATCATGCAGAAGCCTGGTCTGCACTCAAGAGAGTTTTATGAGCGTTAGGGAGGCGTGGTGGGCAAGTCTGGCCGACCCCAGTGGCTGAATTGAATTTACATGGCCTAGATTGGTCAATCCAGGTACAGGAACCACCCAGGTGACCTCCCCTTCATGGCCAGAAATCTGGACCTCTGAGCATGCACAGGGTGCCTCTCCTAACTGGGCTCTTATCTTGGCCCTATGGGCATGCATAACGGATGCCCCAGTCCCTAGTATAGCTACCTAACATTTGCCCCCCTGAAGAGATATGGACCCAAATCTTTGGGGGTACTGGGCGACGACATCTCTAGCTGCTTCCTGCTGGCAAAAGGGGCGAGGTGGGGCTTTGGGTCCATACCCTTCCTACACTGCTGGGAGGGGTTGTCCATTGAGGGCAACTTTATCCAGGATGGATAAGGTTGAGGTGGTCCAGGAGATGGTAGTCGTGGACCTGGCACACTTGGTTCAGAAGCTTTAATCACCCGATAACTTCTGAGAAAAACAAACGGTCTAAAAGGTGAACAGTTTGACTACGACAAGGCTAAGCTTGTGAGGTGGCAGTGGCCTTGAAATTAGGTGAGTGTCACAGGAAACAAAAATAATCTTAGGATTACCAGACATGTGTGTTTGTTCATTGGAAGTACAGGAAGAGGGATAAAAGCATTCACACTTTCCCCTAGGAGGGCACAGGTTTGGGCACTACTAGGTGCAGTCTGATCACTGATTCATTTATGATGCTAAGGTCTTGGACCCGCTGATAAGACCCATCCTTCTTTTTAACCCTATAACGCTTCAATTTTAATTTTGGGAAAAATTTTCTTTTTGTTGTGGACTTTCATAGTTATAAATATATATATGTATTAATATATACATTTTTTAATGTTATGAAAACATCATGCTTCGCGTTATAGAGTTAAATGGAAATAATGGGCTAGTGCAGGACGAGTCAAAAGTGACCAAAATAGAGTAACTGCCTAAGCCATTTTGAATTTTCTTGGGTTCAATTGGAGTAAAGGCTTGTAAATTACCCGGGCTCCAAATTCCCATGGTGCCTCCTACAACGGGTAGAATGTTCAGGGATGTTTCAGGGCTGGGAGATTAATAACCCCTAAGTCCAGGATACCTTAGGGCAGGGGTCCTTAAACTGTTTACCCAGGGGGCCAGTTCACTATCCCTCAGGCCTTTTGAAGGAAAGACTATTGTTTAAAAAAACAAATATTACGAACAAATTCATGTGCACACTGCACATCTTGATTTGAAGTTCAAAAAAAAAAATAAATGGGGCACATACACCCGGCAGAAAGGATCAACGTCCTCGGCTGTCTGCATGTGGCCCACAGGTTGTAGTTTGAGGACCCTTGCTCTCGGCATTCACCAAGAGGATGTGGTTGCAACCCAAAAGCTTGGAGACTCTACAATTTGTTTAAAAGTGATGGGGCAGAAGGAGTCCCTGATTGACCCACGCAAGACTAGTTTTCCCATCCCCTATTACTAAGAGTTCATAGTTATGGTTAAAGGGAACCAGGATATCCCGATCTGATCCCGTTACTTCAAGTGTGGGCTGACATTGCCACTAAGAAGCCTGCAAATATAAAAGACTTACTCCCTCCCACAAAGAAAGGGCCCTTGTTTCCAAGGTTTCAGGAAACATGGAAGGACCAGAAAAACAAACGGTCCAAGTTCGCAAAACCACATAGGTGGAGGCCATCCCTCCCCATCACCCTCCCCCACCCCTCCCCTCCCTCACCCCTCCCCTCCCCCATCACTCCCCCACCCCTCCCCTCCCCTCCCCTCCCCATCACTCTCCCATAATCGGCTTTATCCCATTTTGCAGGAGAACTCTGGGAGTGGGAGAGCTGGCTTCAAACCCTTTCTTTCAACCCCCGCCCTATAAGGTTTCTAGGGTCCAGAAATAGAAAACTTCTAACAGGCCCTTATTGAGTCACTCCCTCCCCCACCGGCCCCCCAAACTCACCCCCACCCCTAACAATCAGCCCCCAACACACACTAGTACTGGTATGACTTCCATACTCATCAGCCCACCTGGAATGCTTGCCAACAACTTCTCCAGGTGCTGTTCACAACGGAGGAGGGTAGCCCTTCCAGACAGAGGCCCAGTAAGCAGTCAGTGAACCTGATGGTCAGCGAGCGGGCACTCCCCACTTGAGAGAAACTCTTTTGGCCACTACACCAACAATGTGGGATCTCAATTCCTAGCAAGGCCCAGAGGACTTTACCAGGTATCAACCATTGCTCTTACATGACCCTCTGCAGAAGAGCTAGGAAACCTATGAATTTATCTAAGGTCAGTGAGAATTTTCAGGTTCCTATAAGAGAATATCCGCCTGCCTTTCTAGAGTGGCTGAGGGGAGCCTACGGGCTTTATACCCCTAACGGCCCGGAGGCACTGAAAACAGGAGGGCAATAAGTATTGCCTTTATTACTCAGTCAGTCTGCCTCAGACATGACAAAGAAGTGGGAAGGGTTTGAAGGGAAAAATCTTAGCGATTTGGTACAAGTGGCTCATTGAGTGTATAACAACAGAGATGACCCTAGCACGACAGAGACAAAGAAGCTAGCTAAAATAATCGTAATTGCCATGAGATACCCCAGAGACTCAGGAAAAGGAGAGCATGGCCCACTCACGGAGAGACTAACCTGTGGGCACCGCCAAGCCATGGGGAAGGACCAATGTGCCTACTGCAGGAAAGAAGGACACTGGAAAAATCAGTGCCTTGAAAACCCCAGGAGAGGTGCACGACCCTCCACTAGAGTGGATGGGCCTCATCTGCACGTAGAAAGACCCAAGCAAGAGACAATAATGCTTGAAGAAGCTCAATGAAGGGGTCAGGGCTCTGTTTCACTTCGCCGCCAAAAGCCCAGGCTAACTCTCCAAGTAGGAGGCCAGGCAGTAAATTTCTTGGTGGACACAGGGGCCACCTTGTCAGGTTCAGAAAGGAATATGGGCACATTTTCAAGAAGAAAGATGTGAATTACTGTGAGCCTATGATTCCTTCCACAGATAACTCACACCAGAAGGTTTGCATGGAGGGTAGGTGGGTTTCCCAAGACAACAAAATAACAAATATCTATCAGCCCTTTGGCCCAGTTAGCCACCTGGTTATGATATCACTGGCTTCTGGCTCAGCTGCTGAGCCAGTGAAGCACTTATAGCAGGAGAAGACTAGGTGGCCGGTGGCCATCAACGGAAGGACCAAATCTCCACAGTGGGCTTCCTGTTTCAATATGGAGCCACGTATGTTACCTGCTGGACACCATCTCTATCCTGAGCTCATAATTGCCATCGCAGGTCTAGAATGCGGCACGCAGGTACACACTATATGAAACAGTCTCTGATTAACCCCTCTCGATAACTTGCTGACATGGGAGTCTGGATAATCCTGTACATTTACTTTGCAGATTAGAAAACTCACTCAAAAACACACGGGAGTTGACCCAGAGACACACAACTGGTTAACAACAAAGTCATATTCACAACCAGCGTCTGGACCAAGAGCACGGTGCCCCACAGAACTGTGCCCATCGAGCAGTCAATATCTCCTGGACTCTCAAAAGATCTGAGCTGATACCCACCCCCCCACATCCTTGCAGCCCCAAAAGATTGTATTTCACAGGATGGCACCGGATCTGCAGCTCGCGGAGAGGGACATATCTGATCAGAGAACACAGGGCAGAACAAGGGGGAGGAGGGGAGAATGGAGCACATCCTGGCCCAATACACCTTGAGGATGATGTTCCCAATCAGAGAAGCCAATCCACAGAGAAGACCACATGGGCAGCCCCACGATGAGAAACGTCCCTCAAAGACCCATAGCCTTAGAGGGGACAACACTGGACACACAGTGTGGGAACTGCGCCCGAACTGATCCTGCCACTTCGATGCATGACACTAAGAGAGTGCAGCGGAAGAGTAAGAAAACGGAGCATCAAAGTCCCCGGGGAATGCCAAAGGTGGACTTTGTGGTCAGGGTTCGGTGCCCCCACAGACTGGACTGGAAAACACTCCTAAAGTTCACCACACAGTCCTTGTACTTTTCTTTCTGGTTAGTGTTGTTTTCTTTTAGTGTCATTGGATTTGGGTTGGGTTTTGTTTTCATTTTTGTTTGTTTTTTTTTCTTTTTGCTGCTTGGTTTAGCTCAGTCTTGTTTTGTGCATGTTATTACCTTTACAGGTCTGTCTAATTAAGAGAGGCTGGATGAACAATCTGGAGGAGTAAACATGTGACCGGCCCTTTCCATTGGGCATGGGAGTGAGCACGGTGGGGGGAAAGGAAGTGGTGTAAAGAAACCCAGAGACAAGGGTACAACAAGTGATGGAAAACGGTAGTGAGGGGGATGTAGGAGGCCTGGTAGGGCGTGATCAAAGGTAATGTAACCAAGAGGAATTACTGAAACCCAAAGGAAGACTGAGCATGTCAGTGGGCACAAGAGGAAAATCAAAGAGTATAGAAGAGTGAGCTGGGAAGCAAGGGCCAGTTATAGACGTCTAAATAAAGGCATGTACATATGTACATATATTTACAAAGGGGCATGGGGAAATAGATCTATGTCCATATGTTTATAGATTTAGTATTAAGGTAGCAGATGGACATAGGGCCTCCGCTCAAGGACTCCCTCATTGCAATAACACTGTTCTATTAAATTGGCATTCTAAGATGCTCACCTTCCCTACACAATCACTGACCACAAAGCGGCTGCATAAGCAAATGTGGTGAAGAAAGCCGATGGTGTCCAGCTACCTAAAGATATAGCGTGTGGGGTCTTAAAGGCCTGAGGGTAAAGAAACAGCCATCTGGCTCTGAAGCAACAGAGCCCACATGGAGAAAGCATACCAGCCTGTGTGATCACAAAGTTTTAAAGGGATAAGGCAACAGGCATCATGAGAACAAAAAAATCTTATCATGGAGAATGAGAGGGGACTGCCGGGTATAGACCCAAAACCTATTTGCAGTGCACTGGACATCCCCTTACAGAAGGATCTCAGAGTGGAGATTAAAGAATACAGGGTATGAGACAGCAAAGATGAAACACAACTTTCCTCTAGTTCTTAATGCTTTCTCTTGCCCCACTATCATGATCCCAGTTCTACCATACTAATCTGGCCAAACTAGAGAAGGTATTCTAGTACCGATAGGAATTTCAAACACGGGGGATCCAGAGTGGATGGGCCCTTTACCAGTGTTATGAGTGGAGATACTGGGACGGTGGAGGAAGGGCAGGATGGAAAGTGGGAACCGATTACAAGGATCTTCATTGACCTCAAAAGAAAGGTGGGTGAAAATATGACAAAAGAATTAGTACATTTCCAAGGATTGATGAGGGATGGGTGGCGGGCATTGAGGGGGGAAAAATAAGGAGATGAGGCCAGGGGCTTGGGTGGAGAGTGGATATTTTGTGAATAAGGAGGGCAATTAATGTACAGATGTGCTTCAAACAGATGATGTATTTATGGATTGTGGTTAGTGTTGTAGGAGCCACTAATGAAAAGATCATAAAAGAAACAAAAATAATCTTGGCAGAGGGCTCATGCAAGGATGATCTCAGGCTGGATTAGACCAGTCAAAACAGCTACTGGAGTCGCCTCACCCTGTGTCTATTACTGAGTCAGCCATGATGCTTAGGACCCACAGCCCCAGCAGCTGGCCAGAGAGGGAGGTGGATCTCTGAGGCCATTCCACAGGGGGAATGGTCTTCTGTCCTGCAGGGCCCACCCTCCTTTGTAAGCATGCTGCCTGGGGCAAGGCTTTCATGGAGTCCACACCATGGGAGCTCTACTAATCATGGGGGATTGGCAGGAAGCCTCTGCTCATGCGCACACACCAACAACTTGCTGGAGGATCTCCGTGAACAAAGCCTGAGGCAGACAACAAGCCCACTAACTGATGCTGTAAGAGATACAATCAGCATCCAGAAACCTGCAACTGGGAGTAAGAGGCAGCATACCTTGGTCCCAGCCCCTCCCACTCTAATCTACAAGGAGTGACATTGCAAAGCAGAGGGTTTTCATAAAGCACTTCCAGGACTGTGGAATGAGCAGCCTCCTTTGTGGACATGGATACTCTGTGATCCAGACGTACTACCTCCTCCCTTACAGTCAGCTGAGACAAAAACCCTTGCAAGCAGAAAGCCATGCATCTGAACAGTATCCACCAGCCACTCATGTGCAGCACAGCTGCCTCCAAAGAGCCTTCCTGAGTGAGAGAGAAATCATGCAGAAGCCTGGTCTGCACTCAAGAGAGTTTTATGAGCATTAGGGAGGCGTGGTGGGCAAGTCTGGCCGACCCCAGTGGCTGAATTGAATTTACATGGCCTAGATTGGTCAATCCAGGTACAGGAACCACCCAGGTGACCTCCCCTTCATGGCCAGAAATCTGGACCTCTGAGCATGCACAGGGTGCCTCTCCTAACTGGGCTCTTATCTTGGCCCTATGGGCATGCATAACGGATGCCCCAGTCCCTAGTATAGCTACCTAACATTTGCCCCCCTGAAGAGATATGGACCCAAATCTTTGGGGGTACTGGGCGACGACATCTCTAGCTGCTTCCTGCTGGCAAAAGGGGCGAGGTGGGGCTTTGGGTCCATACCCTTCCTACACTGCTGTGAGGGGTTGTCCATTGAGGGCAACTTTATCCAGGATGGATAAGGTTGAGGTGGTCCAGGAGATGGTAGTCGTGGACCTGGCACACTTGGTTCAGAAGCTTTAATCACCCGATAACTTCTGAGAAAAACAAACGGTCTAAAAGGTGAACAGTTTGACTACGACAAGGCTAAGCTTGTGAGGTGGCAGTGGCCTTGAAATTAGGTGAGTGTCACAGGAAACAAAAATAATCTTAGGATTACCAGACATGTGTGTTTGTTCATTGGAAGTACAGGAAGAGGGATAAAAGCATTCACACTTTCCCCTAGGAGGGCACAGGTTTGGGCACTACTAGGTGCAGTCGGATCACTGATTCATTTATGATGCTAAGGTCTTGGACCCGCTGATAAGACCCATCCTTCTTTTTAACCCTATAACGCTTCAATTTTAATTTTGGGAAAAAATTTTCTTTTTGTTGTGGACTTTCATAGTTATAAATATATATATATATATGTATTAATATATACATTTTAATGTTATGAAAACATCATGCTTCGCGTTATAGAGTTAAATGGAAATAATGGGCTAGTGCAGGACGAGTCATAAGTGACCAAAATAGAGTAACTGCCTAAGTCATTTTGAATTTTCTTAGGTTCAATTGGAGTAAAGGCTTGTAAATTACCCGGGGTCCAAATTCCCATGGTGCCTCCTACAACGGGTAGAATGTTCAGGGATGTTTCAGGGCTGGGAGATTAATAACCCCTAAGTCCAGGATACCTTAGGGCAGGGGTCCTTAAACTGTTTACCCAGGGGGCCAGTTCACTATCCCTCAGGCCTTTTGAAGGAAAGACTATAGTTTAAAAAAACAAATATTACGAACAAATTCATGTGCACACTGCACATCTTGATTTGAAGTTCAAAAAAAAATAAATGGGGCACATACACCCGGCAGAAAGGATCAACGTCCTCGGCTGTCTGCATGTGGCCCACAGGTTGTAGTTTGAGGACCCCTGCTCTCGGCATTCACCAAGAGGATGTGGTTTCAACCCAAAAGCTTGGAGACTCTACAATTTGTTTAAAAGTGATGGGGCAGAAGGAGTCCCTGATTGACCCACGCAAGACTAGTTTTCCCATCCCCTGTTACTAAGAGTTCATAGTTATGGTTAAAGGGAACCAGGATATCCCGATCTGATCCCGTTACTTCAAGTGTGGGCTGACATTGCCACTAAGAAGCCTGCAAATATAAAAGACTTACTCCCTCCCGCAAAGAAAGGGCCCTTGTTTCCAAGGTTTCAGGAAACATGGAAGGACCGGAAAAACAAACGGTCCAAGTTCCCAAAACCACATAGGTGGAGGCCATCCCTCCCCATCACCCTCCCCCACCCCTCCCCTCCCTCACCCCTCCCCTCCCCCATCACTCCCCCACCCCTCCCCTCCCCTCCCCTCCCCATCACTCTCCCCTAATCGGCTTTATCCCATTTTGCAGGAGAACTCTGGGAGTGGGAGAGCTGGCTTCAAACCCTTTCTTTCAACCCCCGCCCTATAAGGTTTCTAGGGTCCAGAAATAGAAAACTTCTAACAGGCCCTTATTGAGTCACTCCCTCCCCCACCGGCCCCCCAAACTCACCCCCACCCCTAACAAGCAGCCCCCCACACACACTAGTACTGGTATGACTTCCATACTCATCAGCCCACCTGGAATGCTTGCCAACAACTTCTCCAGGTGCTGTTCACAACGGAGGAGGGTAGCCCTTCCAGACAGAGGCCCAGTAAGCAGTCAGTGAACCTGATGGTCAGCGAGCGGGCACTCCCCACTTGAGAGAAACTCTTTTGGCCACTACACCAACAATGTGGGATCTCAATTCCTAGCAAGGCCCAGAGGACTTTACCAGGTATCAACCATTGCTCTTACATGACCCTCTGCAGAAGAGCTAGGAAACCTATGAATTTATCTAAGGTCAGTGAGAATTTTCAGGTTCCTATAAGAGAATATCCGCCTGCCTTTCTAGAGTGGCTGAGGGAAGCCTACGGGCTTTATACCCCTAACGGCCCGGAGGCACTGAAAACAGGAGGGCAATAAGTATTGCCTTTATTACTCAGTCAGTCTGCCTCAGACATGACAAAGAAGTGGGAAGGGTTTGAAGGGAAAAATCTTAGCGATTTGGTACAAGTGGCTCATTGAGTGTATAACAACAGAGATGACCCTAGCACGACAGAGACAAAGAAGCTAGCTAAAATAATCGTAATTGCCATGAGATACCCCAGAGACTCAGGAAAAGGAGAGCATGGCCCACTCACGGAGAGACTAACCTGTGGGCACCGCCAAGCCATGGGGAAGGACCAATGTGCCTACTGCAGGAAAGAAGGACACTGGAAAAATCAGTGCCTTGAAAACCCCAGGAGAGGTGCACGACCCTCCACTAGAGTGGATGGGCCTCATCTGCACGTAGAAAGACCCAAGCAAGAGACAATAATGCTTGAAGAAGCTCAATGAAGGGGTCAGGGCTCTGTTTCACTTCGCCGCCAAAAGCCCAGGCTAACTCTCCAAGTAGGAGGCCAGGCAGTAAATTTCTTGGTGGACACAGGGGCCACCTTGTCAGGTTCAGAAAGGAATATGGGCACATTTTCAAGAAGAAAGATGTGAATTACTGTGAGCCTATGATTCCTTCCACAGATAACTCACACCAGAAGGTTTGCATGGAGGGTAGGTGGGTTTCCCAAGACAACAAAATAACAAATATCTATCAGCCCTTTGGCCCAGTTAGCCACCTGGTTATGATATCACTGGCTTCTGGCTCAGCTGCTGAGCCAGTGAAGCACTTATAGCAGGAGAAGACTAGGTGGCCGGTGGCCATCAACGGAAGGACCAAATCTCCACAGTGGGCTTCCTGTTTCAATATGGAGCCACGTATGTTACCTGCTGGACACCATCTCTATCCTGAGCTCATAATTGCCATCGCAGGTCTAGAATGCGGCACGCAGGTACACACTATATGAAACAGTCTCTGATTAACCCCTCTCGATAACTTGCTGACATGGGAGTCTGGATAATCCTGTACATTTACTTTGCAGATTAGAAAACTCACTCAAAAACACACGGGAGTTGACCCAGAGACACACAACTGGTTAACAACAAAGTCATATTCACAACCAGCGTCTGGACCAAGAGCACGGTGCCCCACAGAACTGTGCCCATCGAGCAGTCAATATCTCCTGGACTCTCAAAAGATCTGAGCTGATACCCACCCCCCCACATCCTTGCAGCCCCAAAAGATTGTATTTCACAGGATGGCACCGGATCTGCAGCTCGCGGAGAGGGACATATCTGATCAGAGAACACAGGGCAGAACAAGGGGGAGGAGGGGAGAATGGAGCACATCCTGGCCCAATACACCTTGAGGATGATGTTCCCAATCAGAGAAGCCAATCCACAGAGAAGACCACATGGGCAGCCCCACGATGAGAAACGTCCCTCAAAGACCCATAGCCTTAGAGGGGACAACACTGGACAAACAGTGTGGGAACTGCGCCCGAACTGATCCTGCCACTTCGATGCATGACACTAAGAGAGTGCAGCGGAAGAGTAAGAAAACGGAGCATCAAAGTCCCCGGGGAATGCCAAAGGTGGACTTTGTGGTCAGGGTTCGGTGCCCCCACAGACTGGACTGGAAAACACTCCTAAAGTTCACCACACAGTCCTTGTACTTTTCTTTCTGGTTAGTGTTGTTTTCTTTTAGTGTCATTGGATTTGGGTTGGGTTTTGTTTTCATTTTTGTTTGTTTTTTTTTCTTTTTGCTGCTTGGTTTAGCTCAGTCTTGTTTTGTGCATGTTATTACCTTTACAGGTCTGTCTAATTAAGAGAGGCTGGATGAACAATCTGGAGGAGTAAACATGTGACCGGCCCTTTCCATTGGGCATGGGAGTGAGCACGGTGGGGGGAAAGGAAGTGGTGTAAAGAAACCCAGAGACAAGGGTACAACAAGTGATGGAAAACGGTAGTGAGGGGGATGTAGGAGGCCTGGTAGGGCGTGATCAAAGGTAATGTAACCAAGAGGAATTACTGAAACCCAAAGGAAGACTGAGCATGTCAGTGGGCACAAGAGGAAAATCAAAGAGTATAGAAGAGTGAGCTGGGAAGCAAGGGCCAGTTATAGACGTCTAAATAAAGGCATGTACATATGTACATATATTTACAAAGGGGCATGGGGAAATAGATCTATGTCCATATGTTTATAGATTTAGTATTAAGGTAGCAGATGGACATAGGGCCTCCGCTCAAGGACTCCCTCATTGCAATAACACTGTTCTATTAAATTGGCATTCTAAGATGCTCACCTTCCCTACACAATCACTGACCACAAAGCGGCTGCATAAGCAAATGTGGTGAAGAAAGCCGATGGTGTCCAGCTACCTAAAGATATAGCGTGTGGGGTCTTAAAGGCCTGAGGGTAAAGAAACAGCCATCTGGCTCTGAAGCAACAGAGCCCACATGGAGAAAGCATACCAGCCTGTGTGATCACAAAGTTTTAAAGGGATAAGGCAACAGGCATCATGAGAACAAAAAAATCTTATCATGGAGAATGAGAGGGGACTGCCGGGTATAGACCCAAAACCTATTTGCAGTGCACTGGACATCCCCTTACAGAAGGATCTCAGAGTGGAGATTAAAGAATACAGGGTATGAGACAGCAAAGATGAAACACAACTTTCCTCTAGTTCTTAATGCTTTCTCTTGCCCCACTATCATGATCCCAGTTCTACCATACTAATCTGGCCAAACTAGAGAAGGTATTCTAGTACCGATAGGAATTTCAAACACGGGGGATCCAGAGTGGATGGGCCCTTTACCAGTGTTATGAGTGGAGATACTGGGAGGGTGGAGGAAGGGCAGGATGGAAAGTGGGAACCGATTACAAGGATCTTCATTGACCTCAAAAGAAAGGTGGGTGAAAATATGACAAAAGAATTAGTACATTTCCAAGGATTGATGAGGGATGGGTGGCGGGCATTGAGGGGGGAAAAATAAGGAGATGAGGCCAGGGGCTTGGGTGGAGAGTGGATATTTTGTGAATAAGGAGGGCAATTAATGTACAGATGTGCTTCAAACAGATGATGTATTTATGGATTGTGGTTAGTGTTGTAGGAGCCACTAATGAAAAGATCATAAAAGAAACAAAAATAATCTTGGCAGAGGGCTCATGCAAGGATGATCTCAGGCTGGATTAGACCAGTCAAAACAGCTACTGGAGTCGCCTCACCCTGTGTCTATTACTGAGTCAGCCATGATGCTTAGGACCCACAGCCCCAGCAGCTGGCCAGAGAGGGAGGTGGATCTCTGAGGCCATTCCACAGGGGGAATGGTCCTCTGTCCTGCAGGGCCCACCCTCCTTTGTAAGCATGCTGCCTGGGGCAAGGCTTTCATGGAGTCCACACCATGGGAGCTCTACTACTCATGGGGGATTGGCAGGAAGCCTCTGCTCATGCGCACACACCACCAACTAGCTGGAGGATCTCCGTGAACAAAGCCTGAGGCAGACAACAAGCCCACTAACTGATGCTGTAAGAGATACAATCAGCATCCAGAAACCTGCAACTGGGAGTAAGAGGCAGCATACCTTGGTCCCAGCCCCTCCCACTCTAATCTACAAGGAGTGACATTGCAAAGCAGAGGGTTTTCATAAAGCACTTCCAGGACTGTGGAATGAGCAGCCTCGTTTGTGGACATGGATACTCTGTGATCCAGACGTACTACCTCCTCCCTTACAGTCAGCTGAGACAAAAACCCTTGCAAGCAGAAAGCCATGCATCTGAACAGTATCCACCAGCCATTTATGTGCAGCACAGCTGCCTCCAAAGAGCCTTCCTGAGTGAGAGAGAAATCATGCAGAAGCCTGGTCTGCACTCAAGAGAGTTTTATGAGCGTTAGGGAGGCGTGGTGGGCAAGTCTGGTCGACCCCAGTGGCTGAATTGAATTTACATGGCCTAGATTGGTCAATCCAGGTACAGGAACCACCCAGGTGACCTCCCCTTCATGGCCAGAAATCTGGACCTCTGAGCATGCACAGGGTGCCTCTCCTAACTGGGCTCTTATCTTGGCCCTATGGGCATGCATAACGGATGCCCCAGTCCCTAGTATAGCTACCTAACATTTGCCCCCCTGAAGAGATATGGACCCAAATCTTTGGGGGTACTGGGCGACGACATCTCTAGCTGCTTCCTGCTGGCAAAAGGGGCGAGGATGGGCTTTGGGTCCATACCCTTCCTACACTGCTGGGAGGGGTTGTCCATTGAGGGCAACTTTATCCAGGATGGATAAGGTTGAGGTGGTCCAGGAGATGGTAGTCGTGGACCTGGCACACTTGGTTCAGAAGCTTTAATCACCCGATAACTTCTGAGAAAAACAAACGGTCTAAAAGGTGAACAGTTTGACTACGACAAGGCTAAGCTTGTGAGGTGGCAGTGGCCTTGAAATTAGGTGAGTGTCACAGGAAACAAAAATAATCTTAGGATTACCAGACATGTGTGTTTGTTCATTGGAAGTACAGGAAGAGGGATAAAAGCATTCACACTTTCCCCTAGGAGGGCACAGGTTTGGGCACTACTAGGTGCAGTCGGATCACTGATTCATTTATGATGCTAAGGTCTTGGACCCGCTGATAAGACCCATCCTTCTTTTTAACCCTATAACGCTTCAATTTTAATTTTGGGAAAAAATTTTCTTTTTGTTGTGGACTTTCATAGTTATAAATATATATATATATGTATTAATATATACATTTTTAATGTTATGAAAACATCATGCTTCGCGTTATAGAGTTAAATGGAAATAATGGGCTAGTGCAGGACGAGTCAAAAGTGACCAAAATAGAGTAACTGCCTAAGCCATTTTGAATTTTCTTGGGTTCAATTGGAGTAAAGGCTTGTAAATTACCCGGGGTCCAAATTCCCATGGTGCCTCCTACAACGGGTAGAATGTTCAGGGATGTTTCAGGGCTGGGAGATTAATAACCCCTAAGTCCAGGATACCTTAGGGCAGGGGTCTTTAAACTGTTTACCCAGGGGGCCAGTTCACTATCCCTCAGGCCTTTTGAAGGAAAGACTATAGTTTAAAAAAACAAATATTACGAACAAATTCATGTGCACACTGCACATCTTGATTTGAAGTTCAAAAAAAAATAAATGGGGCACATACACCCGGCAGAAAGGATCAACGTCCTCGGCTGTCTGCATGTGGCCCACAGGTTGTAGTTTGAGGACCCCTGCTCTCGGCATTCACCAAGAGGATGTGGTTTCAACCCAAAAGCTTGGAGACTCTACAATTTGTTTAAAAGTGATGGGGCAGAAGGAGTCCCTGATTGACCCACGCAAGACTAGTTTTCCCATCCCCTGTTACTAAGAGTTCATAGTTATGGTTAAAGGGAACCAGGATATCCCGATCTGATCCCGTTACTTCAAGTGTGGGCTGACATTGCCACTAAGAAGCCTGCAAATATAAAAGACTTACTCCCTCCCGCAAAGAAAGGGCCCTTGTTTCCAAGGTTTCAGGAAACATGGAAGGACCGGAAAAACAAACGGTCCAAGTTCCCAAAACCACATAGGTGGAGGCCATCCCTCCCCATCACCCTCCCCCACCCCTCCCCTCCCTCAGCCCTCCCCTCCCCCATCACTCCCCCACCCCTCCCCTCCCCTCCCCTCCCCATCACTCTCCCCTAATCGGCTTTATCCCATTTTGCAGGAGAACTCTGGGAGTGGGAGAGCTGGCTTCAAACCCTTTCTTTCAACCCCCGCCCTATAAGGTTTCTAGGGTCCAGAAATAGAAAACTTCTAACAGGCCCTTATTGAGTCACTCCCTCCCCCACCGGCCCCCCAAACTCACCCCCACCCCTAACAAGCAGCCCCCCACACACACTAGTACTGGTATGACTTCCATACTCATAAGCCCACCTGGAATGCTTGCCAACAACTTCTCCAGGTGCTGTTCACAACGGAGGAGGGTAGCCCTTCCAGACAGAGGCCCAGTAAGCAGTCAGTGAACCTGATGGTCAGCGAGCGGGCACTCCCCACTTGAGAGAAACTCTTTTGGCCACTACACCAACAATGTGGGATCTCAATCCCTAGCAAGGCCCAGAGGACTTTACCAGGTATCAACCATTGCTCTTACATGACCCTCTGCAGAAGAGCTAGGAAACCTATGAATTTATCTAAGGTCAGTGAGAATTTTCAGGTTCCTATAAGAGAATATCCGCCTGCCTTTCTAGAGTGGCTGAGGGAAGCCTACGGGCTTTATACCCCTAACGGCCCGGAGGCACTGAAAACAGGAGGGCAATAAGTATTGCCTTTATTACTCAGTCAGTCTGCCTCAGACATGACAAAGAAGTGGGAAGGGTTTGAAGGGAAAAATCTTAGCGATTTGGTACAAGTGGCTCATTGAGTGTATAACAACAGAGATGACCCTAGCATGACAGAGACAAAGAAGCTAGCTAAAATAATCGTAATTGCCATGAGATACCCCAGAGACTCAGGAAAAGGAGAGCATGGCCCACTCACGGAGAGACTAACCTGTGGGCACCGCCAAGCCATGGGGAAGGACCAATGTGCCTACTGCAGGAAAGAAGGACACTGGAAAAATCAGTGCCTTGAAAACCCCAGGAGAGGTGCACGACCCTCCACTAGAGTGGATGGGCCTCATCTGCACGTAGAAAGACCCAAGCAAGAGACAATAATGCTTGAAGAAGCTCAATGAAGGGGTCAGGGCTCTGTTTCACTTCGCCGCCAAAAGCCCAGGCTAACTCTCCAAGTAGGAGGCCAGGCAGTAAATTTCTTGGTGGACACAGGGGCCACCTTGTCAGGTTCAGAAAGGAATATGGGCACATTTTCAAGAAGAAAGATGTGAATTACTGTGAGCCTATGATTCCTTCCACAGATAACTCACACCAGAAGGTTTGCATGGAGGGTAGGTGGGTTTCCCAAGACAACAAAATAACAAATATCTATCAGCCCTTTGGCCCAGTTAGCCACCTGGTTATGATATCACTGGCTTCTGGCTCAGCTACTGAGCCAGTGAAGCACTTATAGCAGGAGAAGACTAGGAGGCCGGTGGCCATCAACGGAAGGACCAAATCTCCACAGTGGGCTTCCTGTTTCAATATGGAGCCACGTATGTTACCTGCTGGACACCATCTCTATCCTGAGCTCATAATTGCCATCGCAGGTCTAGAATGCGGCACGCAGGTACACACTATATGAAACAGTCTCTGATTAACCCCTCTCGATAACTTGCTGACATGGGAGTCTGGATAATCCTGTACATTTACTTCGCAGATTAGAAAACTCACTCAAAAACACACGGGAGTTGACCCAGAGACACACAACTGGTTAACAACAAAGTCATATTCACAACCAGCGTCTGGACCAAGAGCACGGTGCCCCACAGAACTGTGCCCATCGAGCAGTCAATATCTCCTGGACTCTCAAAAGATCTGAGCTGATACCCACGCCCCCACATCCTTGCAGCCCCAAAAGATTGTATTTCACAGGATGGCACCGGATCTGCAGCTCGCGGAGAGGGACATATCTGATCAGAGAACACAGGGCAGAACAAGGGGGAGGAGGGGAGAATGGAGCACATCCTGGCCCAATACACCTTGAGGATGATGTTCCCAATCAGAGAAGCCAATCCACAGAGAAGACCACATGGGCAGCCCCACGATGAGAAACGTCCCTCAAAGACCCTTAGCCTTAGAGGGGACAACACTGGACACACAGTGTGGGAACTGCGCCCGAACTGATCCTGCCACTTCGATGCATGACACTAAGAGAGTGCAGCGGAAGAGTAAGAAAACGGAGCATCAAAGTCCCCGGGGAATGCCAAAGGTGGACTTTGTGGTCAGGGTTCGGTGCCCCCACAGACTGGACTGGAAAACACTCCTAAAGTTCACCACACAGTCCTTGTACTTTTCTTTCTGGTTAGTGTTGTTTTCTTTTAGTGTCATTGGATTTGGGTTGGGTTTTGTTTTCATTTTTGTTTGTTTTTTTTTCTTTTTGCTGCTTGGTTTAGCTCAGTCTTGTTTTGTGCATGTTATTACCTTTACAGGTCTGTCTAATTAAGAGAGGCTGGATGAACAATCTGGAGGAGTAAACATGTGACCGGCCCTTTCCATTGGGCATGGGAGTGAGCACGGTGGGGGGAAAGGAAGTGCTGTAAAGAAACCCAGAGACAAGGGTACAACAAGTGATGGAAAACGGTAGTGAGGGGGATGTAGGAGGCCTGGTAGGGCGTGATCAAAGGTAATGTAACCAAGAGGAATTACTGAAACCCAAAGGAAGACTGAGCATGTCAGTGGGCACAAGAGGAAAATCAAAGAGTATAGAAGAGTGAGCTGGGAAGCAAGGGCCAGTTATAGACGTCTAAATAAAGGCATGTACATATGTACATATATTTACAAAGGGGCATGGGGAAATAGATCTATGTCCATATGTTTATAGATTTAGTATTAAGGTAGCAGATGGACATAGGGCCTCCGCTCAAGGACTCCCTCATTGCAATAACACTGTTCTATTAAATTGGCATTCTAAGATGCTCACCTTCCCTACACAATCACTGACCACAAAGCGGCTGCATAAGCAAATGTGGTGAAGAAAGCCGATGGTGTCCAGCTACCTAAAGATATAGCGTGTGGGGTCTTAAAGGCCTGAGGGTAAAGAAACAGCCATCTGGCTCTGAAGCAACAGATCCCACATGGAGAAAGCATACCAGCCTGTGTGATCACAAAGTTTTAAAGGGATAAGGCAACAGGCATCATGAGAACAAAAAAATCTTATCATGGAGAATGAGAGGGGACTGCCGGGTATAGACCCAAAACCTATTTGCAGTGCACTGGACATCCCCTTACAGAAGGATCTCAGAGTGGAGATTAAAGAATACAGGGTATGAGACAGCAAAGATGAAACACAACTTTCCTCTAGTTCTTAATGCTTTCTCTTGCCCCACTATCATGATCCCAGTTCTACCATACTAATCTGGCCAAACTAGAGAAGGTATTCTAGTACCGATAGGAATTTCAAACACGGGGGATCCAGAGTGGATGGGCCCTTTACCAGTGTTATGAGTGGAGATACTGGGAGGGTGGAGGAAGGGCAGGATGGAAAGTGGGAACCGATTACAAGGATCTTCATTGACCTCAAAAGAAAGGTGGGTGAAAATATGACAAAAGAATTAATACATTTCCAAGGATTGATGAGGGATGGGTGGCGGGCATTGAGGGGGGAAAAATAAGGAGATGAGGCCAGGGGCTTGGGTGGAGAGTGGATATTTTGTGAATAAGGAGGGCAATTAATGTACAGATGTGCTTCAAACAGATGATGTATTTATGGATTGTGGTTAGTGTTGTAGGAGCCACTAATGAAAAGATCATAAAAGAAACAAAAATAATCTTGGCAGAGGGCTCATGCAAGGATGATCTCAGGCTGGATTAGACCAGTCAAAACAGCTACTGGAGTCGCCTCACCCTGTGTCTATTACTGAGTCAGCCATGATGCTTAGGACCCACAGCCCCAGCAGCTGGCCAGAGAGGGAGGTGGATCTCTGAGGCCATTCCACAGGGGGAATGGTCCTCTGTCCTGCAGGGCCCACCCTCCTTTGTAAGCATGCTGCCTGGGGCAAGGCTTTCATGGAGTCCACACCATGGGAGCTCTACTACTCATGGGGGATTGGCAGGAAGCCTCTGCTCATGCGCACACACCACCAACTAGCTGGAGGATCTCCGTGAACAAAGCCTGAGGCAGACAACAAGCCCACTAACTGATGCTGTAAGAGATACAATCAGCATCCAGAAACCTGCAACTGGGAGTAAGAGGCAGCATACCTTGGTCCCAGCCCCTCCCACTCTAATCTACAAGGAGTGACATTGCAAAGCAGAGGGTTTTCATAAAGCACTTCCAGGACTGTGGAATGAGCAGCCTCGTTTGTGGACATGGATACTCTGTGATCCAGACGTACTACCTCCTCCCTTACAGTCAGCTGAGACAAAAACCCTTGCAAGCAGAAAGCCATGCATCTGAACAGTATCCACCAGCCATTTATGTGCAGCACAGCTGCCTCCAAAGAGCCTTCCTGAGTGAGAGAGAAATCATGCAGAAGCCTGGTCTGCACTCAAGAGAGTTTTATGAGCGTTAGGGAGGCGTGGTGGGCAAGTCTGGTCGACCCCAGTGGCTGAATTGAATTTACATGGCCTAGATTGGTCAATCCAGGTACAGGAACCACCCAGGTGACCTCCCCTTCATGGCCAGAAATCTGGACCTCTGAGCATGCACAGGGTGCCTCTCCTAACTGGGCTCTTATCTTGGCCCTATGGGCATGCATAACGGATGCCCCAGTCCCTAGTATAGCTACCTAACATTTGCCCCCCTGAAGAGATATGGACCCAAATCTTTGGGGGTACTGGGCGACGACATCTCTAGCTGCTTCCTGCTGGCAAAAGGGGCGAGGATGGGCTTTGGGTCCATACCCTTCCTACACTGCTGGGAGGGGTTGTCCATTGAGGGCAACTTTATCCAGGATGGATAAGGTTGAGGTGGTCCAGGAGATGGTAGTCGTGGACCTGGCACACTTGGTTCAGAAGCTTTAATCACCCGATAACTTCTGAGAAAAACAAACGGTCTAAAAGGTGAACAGTTTGACTACGACAAGGCTAAGCTTGTGAGGTGGCAGTGGCCTTGAAATTAGGTGAGTGTCACAGGAAACAAAAATAATCTTAGGATTACCAGACATGTGTGTTTGTTCATTGGAAGTACAGGAAGAGGGATAAAAGCATTCACACTTTCCCCTAGGAGGGCACAGGTTTGGGCACTACTAGGTGCAGTCGGATCACTGATTCATTTATGATGCTAAGGTCTTGGACCCGCTGATAAGACCCATCCTTCTTTTTAACCCTATAACGCTTCAATTTTAATTTTGGGAAAAAATTTTCTTTTTGTTGTGGACTTTCATAGTTATAAATATATATATATATATATATATGTATTAATATATACATTTTTAATGTTATGAAAACATCATGCTTCGCGTTATAGAGTTAAATGGAAATAATGGGCTAGTGCAGGACGAGTCAAAAGTGACCAAAATAGAGTAACTGCCTAAGCCATTTTGAATTTTCTTGGGTTCAATTGGAGTAAAGGCTTGTAAATTACCCGGGGTCCAAATTCCCATGGTGCCTCCTACAACGGGTAGTATGTTCAGGGATGTTTCAGGGCTGGGAGATTAATAACCCCTAAGTCCAGGATACCTTAGGGCAGGGGTCCTTAAACTGTTTACCCAGGGGGCCAGTTCACTATCCCTCAGGCCTTTTGAAGGAAAGACTATAGTTTAAAAAAACAAATATTACGAACAAATTCATGTGCACACTGCACATCTTGATTTGAAGTTCAAAAAAAAATAAATGGGACACATACACCCGGCAGAAAGGATCAACGTCCTCGGCTGTCTGCATGTGGCCCACAGGTTGTAGTTTGAGGACCCCTGCTCTCGGCATTCACCAAGAGGATGTGGTTTCAACCCAAAAGCTTGGAGACTCTACAATTTGTTTAAAAGTGATGGGGCAGAAGGAGTCCCTGATTGACCCACGCAAGACTAGTTTTCCCATCCCCTGTTACTAAGAGTTCATAGTTATGGTTAAAGGGAACCAGGATATCCCGATCTGATCCCGTTACTTCAAGTGTGGGCTGACATTGCCACTAAGAAGCCTGCAAATATAAAAGACTTACTCCCTCCCGCAAAGAAAGGGCCCTTGTTTCCAAGGTTTCAGGAAACATGGAAGGACCGGAAAAACAAACGGTCCAAGTTCCCAAAACCACATAGGTGGAGGCCATCCCTCCCCATCACCCTCCCCCACCCCTCCCCTCCCTCAGCCCTCCCCTCCCCCATTACTCCCCCACCCCTCCCCTCCCCTCCCCTCCCCATCACTCTCCCCTAATCGGCTTTATCCCATTTTGCAGGAGAACTCTGGGAGTGGGAGAGCTGGCTTCAAACCCTTTCTTTCAACCCCCGCCCTATAAGGTTTCTAGGGTCCAGAAATAGAAAACTTCTAACAGGCCCTTATTGAGTCACTCCCTCCCCCACCGGCCCCCCAAACTCACCCCCACCCCTAACAAGCAGCCCCCCACACACACTAGTACTGGTATGACTTCCATACTCATCAGCCCACCTGGAATGCTTGCCAACAACTTCTCCAGGTGCTGTTCACAACGGAGGAGGGTAGCCCTTCCAGACAGAGGCCCAGTAAGCAGTCAGTGAACCTGATGGTCAGCGAGCGGGCACTCCCCACTTGAGAGAAACTCTTTTGGCCACTACACCAACAATGTGGGATCTCAATTCCTAGCAAGGCCCAGAGGACTTTACCAGGTATCAACCATTGCTCTTACATGACCCTCTGCAGAAGAGCTAGGAAACCTATGAATTTATCTAAGGTCAGTGAGAATTTTCAGGTTCCTATAAGAGAATATCCGCCTGCCTTTCTAGAGTGGCTGAGGGAAGCCTACGGGCTTTATACCCCTAACGGCCCGGAGGCACTGAAAACAGGAGGGCAATAAGTATTGCCTTTATTACTCAGTCAGTCTGCCTCAGACATGACAAAGAAGTGGGAAGGGTTTGAAGGGAAAAATCTTAGCGATTTGGTACAAGTGGCTCATTGAGTGTATAACAACAGAGATGACCCTAGCATGACAGAGACAAAGAAGCTAGCTAAAATACTAGGAATTGCCATGAGAGACCCCAGAGACTCAGGAAAAGGAGAGCATGGCCCACTCACGGAGAGACTAACCTGTGGGCACCGCCAAGCCATGGGGAAGGACCAATGTGCCTACTGCAGGAAAGAAGGACACTGGAAAAATCAGTGCCTTGAAAACCCCAGGAGAGGTGCACGACCCTCCACTAGAGTGGATGGGCCTCATCTGCACGTAGAAAGACCCAAGCAAGAGACAATAATGCTTGAAGAAGCTCAATGAAGGGGTCAGGGCTCTGTTTCACTTCGCCGCCAAAAGCCCAGGCTAACTCTCCAAGTAGGAGGCCAGGCAGTAAATTTCTTGGTGGACACAGGGGCCACCTTGTCAGGTTCAGAAAGGAATATGGGCACATTTTCAAGAAGAAAGATGTGAATTACTGTGAGCCTATGATTCCTTCCACAGATAACTCACACCAGAAGGTTTGCATGGAGGGTAGGTGGGTTTCCCAAGACAACAAAATAACAAATATCTATCAGCCCTTTGGCCCAGTTAGCCACCTGGTTATGATATCACTGGCTTCTGGCTCAGCTGCTGAACCAGTGAAGCACTTATAGCAGGAGAAGACTAGGTGGCCGGTGGCCATCAACGGAAGGACCAAATCTCCACAGTGGGCTTCCTGTTTCAATATGGAGCCACGTATGTTACCTGCTGGACACCATCTCTATCCTGAGCTCATAATTGCCATCGCAGGTCTAGAATGCGGCACGCAGGTACACACTATATGAAACAGTCTCTGATTAACCCCTCTCGATAACTTGCTGACATGGGAGTCTGGATAATCCTGTACATTTACTTTGCAGATTAGAAAACTCACTCAAAAACACACGGGAGTTGACCCAGAGACACACAACTGGTTAACAACAAAGTCATATTCACAACCAGCGTCTGGACCAAGAGCACGGTGCCCCACAGAACTGTGCCCATCGAGCAGTCAATATCTCCTGGACTCTCAAAAGATCTGAGCTGATACCCACCCCCCCACATCCTTGCAGCCCCAAAAGATTGTATTTCACAGGATGGCACCGGATCTGCAGCTCGCGGAGAGGGACATATCTGATCAGAGAACACAGGGCAGAACAAGGGGGAGGAGGGGAGAATGGAGCACATCCTGGCCCAATACACCTTGAGGATGATGTTCCCAATCAGAGAAGCCAATCCACAGAGAAGACCACATGGGCAGCCCCACGATGAGAAACGTCCCTCAAAGACCCATAGCCTTAGAGGGGACAACACTGGACACACAGTGTGGGAACTGCGCCCGAACTGATCCTGCCACTTCGATGCATGACACTAAGAGAGTGCAGCGGAAGAGTAAGAAAACGGAGCATCAAAGTCCCCGGGGAATGCCAAAGGTGGACTTTGTGGTCAGGGTTCGGTGCCCCCACAGACTGGACTGGAAAACACTCCTAAAGTTCACCACACAGTCCTTGTACTTTTCTTTCTGGTTAGTGTTGTTTTCTTTTAGTGTCATTGGATTTGGGTTGGGTTTTGTTTTCATTTTTGTTTGTTTTTTTTTCTTTTTGCTGCTTGGTTTAGCTCAGTCTTGTTTTGTGCATGTTATTACCTTTACAGGTCTGTCTAATTAAGAGAGGCTGGATGAACAATCTGGAGGAGTAAACATGTGACCGGCCCTTTCCATTGGGCATGGGAGTGAGCACGGTGGGGGGAAAGGAAGTGCTGTAAAGAAACCCAGAGACAAGGGTACAACAAGTGATGGAAAACGGTAGTGAGGGGGATGTAGGAGGCCTGGTAGGGCGTGATCAAAGGTAATGTAACCAAGAGGAATTACTGAAACCCAAAGGAAGACTGAGCATGTCAGTGGGCACAAGAGGAAAATCAAAGAGTATAGAAGAGTGAGCTGGGAAGCAAGGGCCAGTTATAGACGTCTAAATAAAGGCATGTACATATGTACATATATTTACAAAGGGGCATGGGGAAATAGATCTATGTCCATATGTTTATAGATTTAGTATTAAGGTAGCAGATGGACATAGGGCCTCCGCTCAAGGACTCCCTCATTGCAATAACACTGTTCTATTAAATTGGCATTCTAAGATGCTCACCTTCCCTACACAATCACTGACCACAAAGCGGCTGCATAAGCAAATGTGGTGAAGAAAGCCGATGGTGTCCAGCTACCTAAAGATATAGCGTGTGGGGTCTTAAAGGCCTGAGGGTAAAGAAACAGCCATCTGGCTCTGAAGCAACAGAGCCCACATGGAGAAAGCATACCAGCCTGTGTGATCACAAAGTTTTAAAGGGATAAGGCAACAGGCATCATGAGAACAAAAAAATCTTATCATGGAGAATGAGAGGGGACTGCCGGGTATAGACCGAAAACCTATTTGCAGTGCACTGGACATCCCCTTACAGAAGGATCTCAGAGTGGAGATTAAAGAATACAGGGTATGAGACAGCAAAGAAAAACACAACTTTCCTCTAGTTCTTAATGCTTTCTCTTGCCCCACTATCATGATCCCAGTTCTACCATACTAATCTGGCCAAACTAGAGAAGGTATTCTAGTACCGATAGGAATTTCAAACACGGGGAATCCAGAGTGGATGGGCCGTTTACCAGTGTTATGAGTGGAGATACTGGGAGGGTGGAGGAAGGGCAGGATGGAAAGTGGGAACCGATTACAAGGATCTTCATTGAACTCAAAAGAAAGGTGGGTGAAAATATGACAAAAGAATTAGTACATTTCCAAGGATTGATGAGGGATGGGTGGCGGGCATTGAGGGGCGGAAAATGAGGAGCTGAGGCCAGGGGCTTGGGTGGAGAGTGGATATTTTGTGAATAAGGAGGGCAATTAATGTACAGATGGGCTTCAAACAGATGATGTATTTATGGATTGTGGTTAGTGTTGTAGGAGCCACTAATGAAAAGATCATAAAAGAAACAAAAATAATCTTGGCAGAGGGCTCATGCAAGGATGATCTCAGGCTGGATTAGACCAGTCAAAACAGCTACTGGAGTCGCCTCACCCTGTGTCTATTACTGAGTCAGCCATGATGCTTAGGACCCACAGCCCCAGCAGCTGGCCAGAGAGGGAGGTGGATCTCTGAGGCCATTCCACAGGGGGAATGGTCCTCTGTCCTGCAGGGCCCACCCTCCTTTGTAAGCATGCTGCCTGGGGCAAGGCTTTCATGGAGTCCACACCATGGGAGCTCTACTACTCATGGGGGATTGGCAGGAAGCCTCTGCTCATGCGCACACACCACCAACTAGCTGGAGGATCTCCGTGAACAAAGCCTGAGGCAGACAACAAGCCCACTAACTGATGCTGTAAGAGCTACAATCAGCATCCAGAAACCTGCAACTGGGAGTAAGAGGCAGCATACCTTGGTCCCAGCCCCTCCCACTCTAATCTACAAGGAGTGACATTGCAAAGCAGAGGGCTTTCATAAAGCACTTCCAGGACTGTGGAATGAGCAGCCTCGTTTGTGGACATGGATACTCTGTGATCCAGACGTACTACCTCCTCCCTTACAGTCAGCTGAGACAAAAACCCTTGCAAGCAGAAAGCCATGCATCTGAACAGTATCCACCAGCCACTCATGTGCAGCACAGCTGCCTCCAAAGAGCCTTCCTGAGTGAGAGAGAAATCATGCAGAAGCCTGGTCTGCACTCAAGAGAGTTTTATGAGCGTAGGGAGGCGTGGTGGGCAAGTCTGGCCGACCCCAGTGGCTGAATTGAATTTACATGGCCTAGATTGGTCAATCCAGGTACAGGAACCACCCAGGTGACCTCCCCTTCATGGCCAGAAATCTGGACCTCTGAGCATGCACAGGGTGCCTCTCCTAACTGGGCTCTTATCTTGGCCCTATGGGCATGCATAACGGATGCCCCAGTCCCTAGTATAGCTACCTAACATTTGCCCCCCTGAAGAGATATGGACCCAAATCTTTGGGGGTACTGGGCGACGACATCTCTAGCTGCATCCTGCTGGCAAAAGGGGCGAGGTGGGGCTTTGGGTCCATACCCTTCCTACACTGCTGGGAGGGGTTGTCCATTGAGGGCAACTTTATCCAGGATGGATAAGGTTGAGGTGGTCCAGGAGATGGTAGTCGTGGACCTGGCACACTTGGTTCAGAAGCTTTAATCACCCGATAACTTCTGAGAAAAACAAACGGTCTAAAAGGTGAACAGTTTGACTACGACAAGGCTAAGCTTGTGAGGTGGCAGTGGCCTTGAAATTAGGTGAGTGTCACAGGAAACAAAAATAATCTTAGGATTACCAGACATGTGTGTTTGTTCATTGGAAGTACAGGAAGAGGGATAAAAGCATTCACACTTTCCCCTAGGAGGGCACAGGTTTGGGCACTACTAGGTGCAGTCTGATCACTGATTCATTTATGATGCTAAGGTCTTGGACCCGCTGATAAGACCCATCATTCTTTTTAACACTATAACACTTCAATTTTAATTTTGGGAAAAAATTTTCTTTTTGTTGTGGACTTTCATAGTTATAAATATATATATGTATTAATATATATATTTTTTAATGTTATGAAAACATCATGCTTCGCGTTATAGAGTTAAATGGAAATAATGGGCTAGTGCAGGATGAGTCAAAAGTGACCAAAATAGAGTAACTGCCTAAGTCATTTTGAATTTTCTTGGGTTCAATTGGAGTAAAGGCTTGTAAATTACCCGGGGTCCAAATTCCCATGGTGCCTCCTACAACGGGTAGAATGTTCAGGGATGTTTCAGGGCTGGGAGATTAATAACCCCTAAGTCCAGGATACCTTAGGGCAGGGGTCCTTAAACTGTTTACCCAGGGGGCCAGTTCACTATCCCTCAGGCCTTTTGAAGGAAAGACTATAGTTTAAAAAAACAAATATTACGAACAAATTCATGTGCACACTGCACATCTTGATTTGAAGTTCAAAAAAAAAAAATAAATGGGGCACATACACCCGGCAGAAAGGATCAACGTCCTCGGCTGTCTGCATGTGGCCCACAGGTTGTAGTTTGAGGACCCCTGCCCTCGGCATTCACCAAGAGGATGTGGTTTCAACCCAAAAGCTTGGAGACTCTACAATTTGTTTAAAAGTGATGGGGCAGAAGGAGTCCCTGATTGACCCACGCAAGACTAGTTCTCCCATCCCCTGTTACTAAGAGTTCATAGTTATGGTTAAAGGGAACCAGGATATCCCGATCTGATCCCGTTACTTCAAGTGTGGGCTGACATTGCCACTAAGAAGCCTGCAAATATAAAAGACTTACTCCCTCCCACAAAGAAAGGGCCCTTGTTTCCAAGGTTTCAGGAAACATGGAAGGACCGGAAAAACAAACGGTCCAAGTTCCCAAAACCACATAGGTGGAGGCCATCCCTCCCCATCACCCTCCCCCACCCCTCCCCTCCCACACCCCTCCCCTCCCCCATCACTCCCCCACCCCTCCCCTCCCCTCTCCTCCCCATCACTCTCCCCTAATCGGCTTTATCCCATTTTGCAGGAGAACTCTGGGAGTGGGAGAGCTGGCTTCAAACCCTTTCTTTCAACCCCCGCCCTATAAGGTTTCTAGGGTCCAGAAATAGAAAACTTCTAACAGGCCCTTATTGAGTCACTCCCTCCCCCACCGACCCCCCAAACTCACCCCCACCGCTTACAAGCATCCCCCCACACACACTAGTACTGGTATGACTTCCATACTCATCAGCCCACCTGGAATGCTTGCCAACAACTTCTCCAGGTGCTGTTCACAACGGAGGAGGGTAGCCCTTCCAGACAGAGGCCCAGTAAGCAGTCAGTGAACCTGATGGTCAGCGAGCGGGCACTCCCCACTTGAGAGAAACTCTTTTGGCCACTACACCAACAATGTGGGATCTCAATTCCTAGCAAGGCCCAGAGGACTTTACCAGGTATCAACCATTGCTCTTACATGACCCTCTGCAGAAGAGCTAGGAAACCTATGAATTTATCTAAGGTCAGTGAGAATTTTCAGGTTCCTATAAGAGAATATCCGCCTGCCTTTCTAGAGTGGCTGAGGGAAGCCTACGGGCTTTATACCCCTAACGGCCCGGAGGCACTGAAAACAGGAGGGCAATAAGTATTGCTTTTATTACTCAGTCAGTCTGCCTCAGACATGACAAAGAAGTGGGAAGGGTTTGAAGGGAAAAATCTTAGCGATTTGGTATAAGTGGCTCATTGAGTGTATAACAACAGAGATGACCCTAGCACGACAGAGACAAAGAAGCTAGCTAAAATAATCATAATTGCCATGAGATACCCCAGAGACTCAGGAAAAGGAGAGCATGGCCCACTCACGGAGAGACTAACCTGTGGGCACCGCCAAGCCATGGGGAAGGACCAATGTGCCTACTGCAGGAAAGAAGGACACTGGAAAAATCAGTGCCTTGAAAACCCGAGGAGAGGTGCACGACCCTCCACTAGAGTGGATGGGCCTCATCTGCACGTAGAAAGACCCAAGCAAGAGACAATAATGCTTGAAGAAGCTCAATGAAGGGGTCAGGGCTCTGTTTCACTTCGCCGCCAAAAGCCCAGGCTAACTCTCCAAGTAGGAGGCCAGGCAGTAAATTTCTTGGTGGACACAGGGGCCACCTTGTCAGGTTCAGAAAGGAATATGGGCACATTTTCAAGAAGAAAGATGTGAATTACTGTGAGCCTATGATTCCTTCCACAGATAACTCACACCAGAAGGTTTGCATGGAGGGTAGGTGGGTTTCCCAAGACAACAAAATAACAAATATCTATCAGCCCTTTGGCCCAGTTAGCCACCTGGTTATGATATCACTGGCTTCTGGCTCAGCTGCTGAGCCAGTGAAGCAGTTATAGCAGGAGAAGACTAGGTGGCCGGTGGCCATCAACAGAAGGACCAAATCTCCACAGTGGGCTTCCTGTTTCAATATGGAGCCACGTATGTTACCTGCTGGACACCATCTCTATCCTGAGCTCATAATTGCCATCGCAGGTCTAGAATGCGGCGCGCAGGTACACACTATATGAAACAGTCTCTGATTAACCCCTCTCGATAACTTGCTGACATGGGAGTCTGGATAATCCTGTACATTTGCTTTGCAGATTAGAAAACTCACTCAAAAACACACGGGAGTTGACCCAGAGACACACAACTGGTTAACAACAAAGTCATATTCACAACCAGCGTCTGGACCAAGAGCACGGTGCCCCACAGAACTGTGCCCATCGAGAAGTCAATATCTCCTGGACTCTCAAAAGATCTGAGCTGATACCCACCCCCCCACATCCTTGCAGCCCCAAAAGATTGTATTTCACAGGATGGCACCGGATCTGCAGCTCGCGGAGAGGGACATATCTGATCAGTGAACACAGGGCAGAACAAGGGGGAGGAGGGGAGAATGGAGCACACCCTGGCCCAATACACCTTGAGGATGATGTTCCCAATCAGAGAAGCCAATCCACAGAGAAGACCACATGGGCAGCCCCACGATGAGAAACGTCCCTCAAAGACCCTTAGCCTTAGAGGGGACAACACTGGACACACAGTGTGGGAACTGCGCCCGAACTGATCCTGCCACTTCGATGCATGACACTAAGAGAGTGCAGCGGAAGAGTAAGAAAACGGAGCATCAAAGTCCCCGGGGAATGCCAAAGGTGGACTTTGTGGTCAGGGTTCGGTGCCCCCACAGACTGGACTGGAAAACACTCCTAAAGTTCACCACACAGTCCTTGTACTTTTCTTTCTGGTTAGTGTTGTTTTCTTTTAGTGTCATTGGATTTGGGTTGGGTTTTGTTTTCATTTTTGTTTGTTTTTTTTTTCTTTTTGCTGCTTGGTTTAGCTCAGTCTTGTTTTGTGCATGTTATTACCTTTACAGGTCTGTCTAATTAAGAGAGGCTGGATGAACAATCTGGAGGAGTAAACATGTGACCGGCCCTTTCCATTGGGCATGGGAGTGAGCACGGTGGGGGGAAAGGAAGTGCTGTAAAGAAACCCAGAGACAAGGGTACAACAAGTGATGGAAAACGATAGTGAGGGGGATGTAGGAGGCCTGGTAGGGCGTGATCAAAGGTAATGTAACCAAGAGGAATTACTGAAACCCAAAGGAAGACTGAGCATGTCAGTGGGCACAAGAGGAAAATCAAAGAGTATAGAAGAGTGAGCTGGGAAGCAAGGGCCAGTTATAGACGTCTAAATAAAGGCATGTACATATGTACATATATTTACAAAGGGGCATGGGGAAATAGATCTATGTCCATATGTTTATAGATTTAGTATTAAGGTAGCAGATGGACATAGGGCCTCCGCTCAAGGACTCCCTCATTGCAATAACACTGTTCTATTAAATTGGCATTCTAAGATGCTCACCTTCCCTACACAATCACTGACCACAAAGCGGCTGCATAAGCAAATGTGGTGAAGAAAGCCGATGGTGTCCAGCTACCTAAAGATATAGCGTGTGGGGTCTTAAAGGCCTGAGGGTAAAGAAACAGCCATCTGGCTCTGAAGCAACAGAGCCCACATGGAGAAAGCATACCAGCCTGTGTGATCACAAAGTTTTAAAGGGATAAGGCAACAGGTATCATGAGAACAAAAAAATCTTATCATGGAGAATGAGAGGGGACTGCCGGGTATAGACCCAAAACCTATTTGCAGTGCACTGGACATCCCCTTACAGAAGGATCTCAGAGTGGAGATTAAAGAATACAGGGTATGAGACAGCAAAGATGAAACACAACTTTCCTCTAGTTCTTAATGCTTTCTCTTGCCCCACTATCATGATCCCAGTTCTACCATACTAATCTGGCCAAACTAGAGAAGGTATTCTAGTACCGATAGGAATTTCAAACACGGGGAATCCAGAGTGGATGGGCCCTTTACCAGTGTTATGAGTGGAGATACTGGGAGGGTGGAGGAAGGGCAGGATGGAAAGTGGGAACCGATTACAAGGATCTTCATTGACCTCAAAAGAAAGGTGGGTGAAAATATGACAAAAGAATTAGTACATTTCCAAGGATTGATGAGGGATGGGTGGCGGGCATTGAGGGGCGGAAAATGAGGAGCTGAGGCCAGGGGCTTGGGTGGAGAGTGGATATTTTGTGAATAAGGAGGGCAATTAATGTACAGATGGGCTTCAAACAGATGATGTATTTATGGATGGTGGTTAGTGTTGTAGGAGCCACTAATGAAAAGATCATAAAAGAAACAAAAATAATCTTGGCAGGGGCTCATGCAAGGATGATCTCAGGCTGGATTAGACCAGTCAAAACAGCTACTGGAGTCGCCTCACCCTGTGTCTATTATTGAGTCAGCCATGATGCTTAGGACCCACAGCCCCAGCAGCTGGCCAGAGAGGGAGGTGGATCTCTGAGGCCATTCCACAGGGGGAATGGTCCTCTGTCCTGCAGGGCCCACCCTCCTTTGTAAGCATGCTGCCTGGGGCAAGGCTTTCATGGAGTCCACACCATGGGAGCTCTACTACTCATGGGGGATTGGCAGGAAGTCTCTGCTCATGCGCACACACCACCAACTAGCTGGAGGATCTCCGTGAACAAAGCCTGAGGCAGACAACAAGCCCACTAACTGATGCTGTAAGAGATACAATCAGCATCCAGAAACCTGCAACTGGGAGTAAGAGGCAGCATACCTTGGTCCCAGCCCCTCCCACTCTAATCTACAAAGAGTGACATTGCAAAGCAGAGGGTTTTCATAAAGCACTTCCAGGACTGTGGAATGAGCAGCCTCGTTTGTGGACATGGATACTCTGTGATCCAGACGTACTACCTCCTCCCTTACAGTCAGCTGAGACAAAAACCCTTGCAAGCAGAAAGCCATGCATCTGAACAGTATCCACCAGCCACTCATGTGCAGCACAGCTGCCTCCAAAGAGCCTTCCTGAGTGAGAGAGAAATCATGCAGAAGCCTGGTCTGCACTCAAGAGAGTTTTATGAGCGTAGGGAGGCGTGGTGGGCAAGTCTGGCCGACCCCAGTGGCTGAATTGAATTTACATGGCCTAGATTGGTCAATCCAGGTACAGGAACCACCCAGGTGACCTCCCCTTCATGGCCAGAAATCTGGACCTCTGAGCATGCACAGGGTGCCTCTCCTAACTGGGCTCTTATCTTGGCCCTATGGGCATGCATAACGGATGCCCCAGTCCCTAGCATAGCTACCTAACATTTGCCCCCCTGAAGAGATATGGACCCAAATCTTTGGGGGTACTGGGCGACGACATCTCTAGCTGCTTCCTGCTGGCAAAAGGGGCGAGGTGGGGCTTTGGGTCCATACCCTTCCTACACTGCTGGGAGGGGTTGTCCATTGAGGGCAACTTTATCCAGGATGGATAAGGTTGAGGTGGTCCAGGAGATGGTAGTCGTGGACCTGGCACACTTGGTTCAGAAGCTTTAATCACCCGATAACTTCTGAGAAAAACAAACGGTCTAAAAGGTGAACAGTTTGACTACGACAAGGCTAAGCTTGTGAGGTGGCAGTGGCCTTGAAATTAGGTGAGTGTCACAGGAAACAAAAATAATCTTAGGATTACCAGACATGTGTGTTTGTTCATTGGAAGTACAGGAAGAGGGATAAAAGCATTCACACTTTCCCCTAGGAGGGCACAGGTTTGGGCACTACTAGGTGCAGTCGGATCACTGATTCATTTATGATGCTAAGGTCTTGGACCCGCTGATAAGACCCATCCTTCTTTTTAACCCTATAACGCTTCAATTTTAATTTTGGGAAAAAATTTTCTTTTTGTTGTGGACTTTCATAGTTATAAATATATATATATATATGTATTAATATATACATTTTTAATGTTATGAAAACATCATGCTTCGCGTTATAGAGTTAAATGGAAATAATGGGCTAGTGCAGGACGAGTCAAAAGTGACCAAAATAGAGTAACTGCCTAAGCCATTTTGAATTTTCTTGGGTTCAATTGGAGTAAAGGCTTGTAAATTACCCGGGGTCCAAATTCCCATGGTGCCTCCTACAACGGGTAGAATGTTCAGGGATGTTTCAGGGCTGGGAGATTAATAACCCCTAAGTCCAGGATACCTTAGGGCAGGGGTCTTTAAACTGTTTACCCAGGGGGCCAGTTCACTATCCCTCAGGCCTTTTGAAGGAAAGACTATAGTTTAAAAAAACAAATATTACGAACAAATTCATGTGCACACTGCACATCTTGATTTGAAGTTCAAAAAAAAAAATAAATGGGGCACATACACCCGGCAGAAAGGATCAACGTCCTCGGCTGTCTGCATGTGGCCCACAGGTTGTAGTTTGAGGACCCCTGCTCTCGGCATTCACCAAGAGGATGTGGTTTCAACCCAAAAGCTTGGAGACTCTACAATTTGTTTAAAAGTGATGGGGCAGAAGGAGTCCCTGATTGACCCACGCAAGACTAGTTTTCCCACCCCCTATTACTAAGAGTTCATAGTTATGTTTAAAGGGAACCAGGATATCCCGATCTGATCCCGTTACTTCAAGTGTGGGCTGACATTGCCACTAAGAAGCCTGCAAATATAAAAGACTTACTCCCTCCCGCAAAGAAAGGGCCCTTGTTTCCAAGGTTTCAGGAAACATGGAAGGACCGGAAAAACAAACGGTCCAAGTTCCCAAAACCACATAGGTGGAGGCCATCCCTCCACATCACCCTCCCCCACCCCTCCCCTCCCTCACCCCTCCCCTCCCCTCCCCTCCCCATCACTCTCCCCTAATCGGCTTTATCCCATTTTGCAGGAGAACTCTGGGAGTGGGAGAGCTGGCTTCAAACCCTTTCTTTCAACCCCCGCCCTATAAGGTTTCTAGGGTCCAGAAATAGAAAACTTCTAACAGGCCCTTATTGAGTCACTCCCTCCCCCACCGGCCCCCCAAACTCACCCCCACCCCTAACAAGCAGCCCCCCACACACACTAGTACTGGTATGACTTCCATACTCATCAGCCCACCTGGAATGCTTGCCAACAACTTCTCCAGGTGCTGTTCACAACGGAGGAGGGTAGCCCTTCCAGACAGAGGCCCAGTAAGCAGTCAGTGAACCTGATGGTCAGCGAGCGGGCACTCCCCACTTGGGAGAAACTCTTTTGGCCACTACACCAACAATGTGGGATCTCAATTCCTAGCAAGGCCCAGAGGACTTTACCAGGTATCAACCATTGCTCTTACATGACCCTCTGCAGAAGAGCTAGGAAACCTATGAATTTATCTAAGGTCAGTGAGAATTTTCAGGTTCCTATAAGAGAATATCCGCCTGCCTTTCTAGAGTGGCTGAGGGAAGCCTACGGGCTTTATACCCCTAACGGCCCGGAGGCACTGAAAACAGGAGGGCAATAAGTATTGCCTTTATTACTCAGTCAGTCTGCCTCAGACATGACAAAGAAGTGGGAAGGGTTTGAAGGGAAAAATCTTAGCGATTTGGTACAAGTGGCTCATTGAGTGTATAACAACAGAGATGACCCTAGCACGACAGAGACAAAGAAGCTAGCTAAAATAATCGTAATTGCCATGAGATACCCCAGAGACTCAGGAAAAGGAGAGCATGGCCCACTCACGGAGAGACTAACCTGTGGGCACCGCCAAGCCATGGGGAAGGACCAATGTGTCTACTGCAGGAAAGAAGGACACTGGAAAAATCAGTGCCTTGAAAACCCCAGGAGAGGTGCACGACCCTCCACTAGAGTGGATGGGCCTCATCTGCACGTAGAAAGACCCAAGCAAGAGACAATAATGCTTGAAGAAGCTCAATGAAGGGGTCAGGGCTCTGTTTCACTTCGCCGCCAAAAGCCCAGGCTAACTCTCCAAGTAGGAGGCCAGGCAGTAAATTTCTTGGTGGACACAGGGGCCACCTTGTCAGGTTCAGAAAGGAATATGGGCACATTTTCAAGAAGAAAGATGTGAATTACTGTGAGCCTATGATTCCTTCCACAGATAACTCACACCAGAAGGTTTGCATGGAGGGTAGGTGGGTTTCCCAAGACAACAAAATAACAAATATCTATCAGCCCTTTGGCCCAGTTAGCCACCTGGTTATGATATCACTGGCTTCTGGCTCAGCTGCTGAGCCAGTGAAGCAGTTATAGCAGGAGAAGACTAGGTGGCCGGTGGCCATCAACAGAAGGACCAAATCTCCACAGTGGGCTTCCTGTTTCAATATGGAGCCACGTATGTTACCTGCTGGACACCATCTCTATCCTGAGCTCATAATTGCCATCGCAGGTCTAGAATGCGGCGCGCAGGTACACACTATATGAAACAGTCTCTGATTAACCCCTCTCGATAACTTGCTGACATGGGAGTCTGGATAATCCTGTACATTTACTTTGCAGATTAGAAAACTCACTCAAAAACACACGGGAGTTGACCCAGAGACACACAACTGGTTAACAACAAAGTCATATTCACAACCAGCGTCTGGACCAAGAGCACGGTGCCCCACAGAACTGTGCCCATCGAGAAGTCAATATCTCCTGGACTCTCAAAAGATCTGAGCTGATACCCACCCCCCCACATCCTTGCAGCCCCAAAAGATTGTATTTCACAGGATGGCACCGGATCTGCAGCTCGCGGAGAGGGACATATCTGATCAGTGAACACAGGGCAGAACAAGGGGGAGGAGGGGAGAATGGAGCACACCCTGGCCCAATACACCTTGAGGATGATGTTCCCAATCAGAGAAGCCAATCCACAGAGAAGACCACATGGGCAGCCCCACGATGAGAAACGTCCCTCAAAGACCCATAGCCTTAGAGGGGAGAACACTGGACACACAGTGTGGGAACTGCACCCGAACTGATCCTGCCACTTCGATGCATGACACTAAGAGAGTGCAGCGGAAGAGTAAGAAAACGGAGCATCAAAGTCCCCGGGGAATGCCAAAGGTGGACTTTGTGGTCAGGGTTCGGTGCCCCCACAGACTGGACTGGAAAACACTCCTAAAGTTCACCACACAGTCCTTGTACTTTTCTTTCTGGTTAGTGTTGTTTTCTTTTAGTGTCATTGGATTTGGGTTGGGTTTTGTTTTCATTTTTGTTTGTTTTTTTTTTCTTTTTGCTGCTTGGTTTAGCTCAGTCTTGTTTTGTGCATGTTATTACCTTTACAGGTCTGTCTAATTAAGAGAGGCTGGATGAACAATCTGGAGGAGTAAACATGTGACCGGCCCTTTCCATTGGGCATGGGAGTGAGCACGGTGGGGGGAAAGGAAGTGCTGTAAAGAAACCCAGAGACAAGGGTACAACAAGTGATGGAAAACGATAGTGAGGGGGATGTAGGAGGCCTGGTAGGGCGTGATCAAAGGTAATGTAACCAAGAGGAATTACTGAAACCCAAAGGAAGACTGAGCATGTCAGTGGGCACAAGAGGAAAATCAAAGAGTATAGAAGAGTGAGCTGGGAAGCAAGGGCCAGTTATAGACATCTAAATAAAGGCATGTACATATGTACATATATTTACAAAGGGGCATGGGGAAATAGATCTATGTCCATATGTTTATAGATTTAGTATTAAGGTAGCAGATGGACATAGGGCCTCCGCTCAAGGACTCCCTCATTGCAATAACACTGTTCTATTAAATTGGCATTCTAAGATGCTCACCTTCCCTACACAATCACTGACCACAAAGCGGCTGCATAAGCAAATGTGGTGAAGAAAGCCGATGGTGTCCAGCTACCTAAAGATATAGCGTGTGGGGTCTTAAAGGCCTGAGGGTAAAGAAACAGCCATCTGGCTCTGAAGCAACAGAGCCCACATGGAGAAAGCATACCAGCCTGTGTGATCACAAAGTTTTAAAGGGATAAGGCAACAGGTATCATGAGAACAAAAAAATCTTATCATGGAGAATGAGAGGGGACTGCCGGGTATAGACCCAAAACCTATTTGCAGTGCACTGGACATCCCCTTACAGAAGGATCTCAGAGTGGAGATTAAAGAATACAGGGTATGAGACAGCAAAGATGAAACACAACTTTCCTCTAGTTCTTAATGCTTTCTCTTGCCCCACTATCATGATCCCAGTTCTACCATACTAATCTGGCCAAACTAGAGAAGGTATTCTAGTACCGATAGGAATTTCAAACACGGGGAATCCAGAGTGGATGGGCCCTTTACCAGTGTTATGAGTGGAGATACTGGGAGGGTGGAGGAAGGGCAGGATGGAAAGTGGGAACCGATTACAAGGATCTTCATTGACCTCAAAAGAAAGGTGGGTGAAAATATGACAAAAGAATTAGTACATTTCCAAGGATTGATGAGGGATGGGTGGCGGGCATTGAGGGGGGAAAAATGAGGAGCTGAGGCCAGGGGCTTGGGTGGAGAGTGGATATTTTGTGAATAAGGAGGGCAATTAATGTACAGATGGGCTTCAAACAGATGATGTATTTATGGATGGTGGTTAGTGTTGTAGGAGCCACTAATGAAAAGATCATAAAAGAAACAAAAATAATCTTGGCAGGGGCTCATGCAAGGATGATCTCAGGCTGGATTAGACCAGTCAAAACAGCTACTGGAGTCGCCTCACCCTGTGTCTATTATTGAGTCAGCCATGATGCTTAGGACCCACAGCCCCAGCAGCTGGCCAGAGAGGGAGGTGGATCTCTGAGGCCATTCCACAGGGGGAATGGTCCTCTGTCCTGCAGGGCCCACCCTCCTTTGTAAGCATGCTGCCTGGGGCAAGGCTTTCATGGAGTCCACACCATGGGAGCTCTACTACTCATGGGGGATTGGCAGGAAGTCTCTGCTCATGCGCACACACCACCAACTAGCTGGAGGATCTCCGTGAACAAAGCCTGAGGCAGACAACAAGCCCACTAACTGATGCTGTAAGAGATACAATCAGCATCCAGAAACCTGCAACTGGGAGTAAGAGGCAGCATACCTTGGTCCCAGCCCCTCCCACTCTAATCTACAAAGAGTGACATTGCAAAGCAGAGGGTTTTCATAAAGCACTTCCAGGACTGTGGAATGAGCAGCCTCGTTTGTGGACATGGATACTCTGTGATCCAGACGTACTACCTCCTCCCTTACAGTCAGCTGAGACAAAAACCCTTGCAAGCAGAAAGCCATGCATCTGAACAGTATCCACCAGCCACTCATGTGCAGCACAGCTGCCTCCAAAGAGCCTTCCTGAGTGAGAGAGAAATCATGCAGAAGCCTGGTCTGCACTCAAGAGAGTTTTATGAGCGTAGGGAGGCGTGGTGGGCAAGTCTGGCCGACCCCAGTGGCTGAATTGAATTTACATGGCCTAGATTGGTCAATCCAGGTACAGGAACCACCCAGGTGACCTCCCCTTCATGGCCAGAAATCTGGACCTCTGAGCATGCACAGGGTGCCTCTCCTAACTGGGCTCTTATCTTGGCCCTATGGGCATGCATAACGGATGCCCCAGTCCCTAGCATAGCTACCTAACATTTGCCCCCCTGAAGAGATATGGACCCAAATCTTTGGGGGTACTGGGCGACGACATCTCTAGCTGCTTCCTGCTGGCAAAAGGGGCGAGGTGGGGCTTTGGGTCCATACCCTTCCTACACTGCTGGGAGGGGTTGTCCATTGAGGGCAACTTTATCCAGGATGGATAAGGTTGAGGTGGTCCAGGAGATGGTAGTCGTGGACCTGGCACACTTGGTTCAGAAGCTTTAATCACCCGATAACTTCTGAGAAAAACAAACGGTCTAAAAGGTGAACAGTTTGACTACGACAAGGCTAAGCTTGTGAGGTGGCAGTGGCCTTGAAATTAGGTGAGTGTCACAGGAAACAAAAATAATCTTAGGATTACCAGACATGTGTGTTTGTTCATTGGAAGTACAGGAAGAGGGATAAAAGCATTCACACTTTCCCCTAGGAGGGCACAGGTTTGGGCACTACTAGGTGCAGTCGGATCACTGATTCATTTATGATGCTAAGGTCTTGGACCCACTGATAAGACCCATCCTTCTTTTTAACCCTATAACGCTTCAATTTTAATTTTGGGAAAAAATTTTCTTTTTGTTGTGGACTTTCATAGTTATAAATATATATATATATATATGTATTAATATATACATTTTTAATGTTATGAAAACATCATGCTTCGCGTTATAGAGTTAAATGGAAATAATGGGCTAGTGCAGGACGAGTCAAAAGTGACCAAAATAGAGTAACTGCCTAAGCCATTTTGAATTTTCTTGGGTTCAATTGGAGTAAAGGCTTGTAAATTACCCGGGGTCCAAATTCCCATGGTGCCTCCTACAACGGGTAGAATGTTCAGGGATGTTTCAGGGCTGGGAGATTAATAACCCCTAAGTCCAGGATACCTTAGGGCAGGGGTCTTTAAACTGTTTACCCAGGGGGCCAGTTCACTATCCCTCAGGCCTTTTGAAGGAAAGACTATAGTTTAAAAAAACAAATATTACGAACAAATTCATGTGCACACTGCACATCTTGATTTGAAGTTCAAAAAAAAAAATAAATGGGGCACATACACCCGGCAGAAAGGATCAACGTCCTCGGCTGTCTGCATGTGGCCCACAGGTTGTAGTTTGAGGACCCCTGCTCTCGGCATTCACCAAGAGGATGTGGTTTCAACCCAAAAGCTTGGAGACTCTACAATTTGTTTAAAAGTGATGGGGCAGAAGGAGTCCCTGATTGACCCACGCAAGACTAGTTTTCCCACCCCCTATTACTAAGAGTTCATAGTTATGTTTAAAGGGAACCAGGATATCCCGATCTGATCCCGTTACTTCAAGTGTGGGCTGACATTGCCACTAAGAAGCCTGCAAATATAAAAGACTTACTCCCTCCCGCAAAGAAAGGGCCCTTGTTTCCAAGGTTTCAGGAAACATGGAAGGACCGGAAAAACAAACGGTCCAAGTTCCCAAAACCACATAGGTGGAGGCCATCCCTCCACATCACCCTCCCCCACCCCTCCCCTCCCTCACCCCTCCCCCACACCTCCCCTCCCCTCCCCTCCCCATCACTCTCCCCTAATCGGCTTTATCCCATTTTGCAGGAGAACTCTGGGAGTGGGAGAGCTGGCTTCAAACCCTTTCTTTCAACCCCCGCCCTATAAGGTTTCTAGGGTCCAGAAATAGAAAACTTCTAACAGGCCCTTATTGAGTCACTCCCTCCCCCACCGGCCCCCCAAACTCACCCCCACCCCTAACAAGCAGCCCCCCACACACACTAGTACTGGTATGACTTCCATACTCATCAGCCCACCTGGAATGCTTGCCAACAACTTCTCCAGGTGCTGTTCACAACGGAGGAGGGTAGCCCTTCCAGACAGAGGCCCAGTAAGCAGTCAGTGAACCTGATGGTCAGCGAGCGGGCACTCCCCACTTGGGAGAAACTCTTTTGGCCACTACACCAACAATGTGGGATCTCAATTCCTAGCAAGGCCCAGAGGACTTTACCAGGTATCAACCATTGCTCTTACATGACCCTCTGCAGAAGAGCTAGGAAACCTATGAATTTATCTAAGGTCAGTGAGAATTTTCAGGTTCCTATAAGAGAATATCCGCCTGCCTTTCTAGAGTGGCTGAGGGAAGCCTACGGGCTTTATACCCCTAACGGCCCGGAGGCACTGAAAACAGGAGGGCAATAAGTATTGCCTTTATTACTCAGTCAGTCTGCCTCAGACATGACAAAGAAGTGGGAAGGGTTTGAAGGGAAAAATCTTAGCGATTTGGTACAAGTGGCTCATTGAGTGTATAACAACAGAGATGACCCTAGCACGACAGAGACAAAGAAGCTAGCTAAAATAATCGTAATTGCCATGAGATACCCCAGAGACTCAGGAAAAGGAGAGCATGGCCCACTCACGGAGAGACTAACCTGTGGGCACCGCCAAGCCATGGGGAAGGACCAATGTGTCTACTGCAGGAAAGAAGGACACTGGAAAAATCAGTGCCTTGAAAACCCCAGGAGAGGTGCACGACCCTCCACTAGAGTGGATGGGCCTCATCTGCACGTAGAAAGACCCAAGCAAGAGACAATAATGCTTGAAGAAGCTCAATGAAGGGGTCAGGGCTCTGTTTCACTTCGCCGCCAAAAGCCCAGGCTAACTCTCCAAGTAGGAGGCCAGGCAGTAAATTTCTTGGTGGACACAGGGGCCACCTTGTCAGGTTCAGAAAGGAATATGGGCACATTTTCAAGAAGAAAGATGTGAATTACTGTGAGCCTATGATTCCTTCCACAGATAACTCACACCAGAAGGTTTGCATGGAGGGTAGGTGGGTTTCCCAAGACAACAAAATAACAAATATCTATCAGCCCTTTGGCCCAGTTAGCCACCTGGTTATGATATCACTGGCTTCTGGCTCAGCTGCTGAGCCAGTGAAGCAGTTATAGCAGGAGAAGACTAGGTGGCCGGTGGCCATCAACAGAAGGACCAAATCTCCACAGTGGGCTTCCTGTTTCAATATGGAGCCACGTATGTTACCTGCTGGACACCATCTCTATCCTGAGCTCATAATTGCCATCGCAGGTCTAGAATGCGGCGCGCAGGTACACACTATATGAAACAGTCTCTGATTAACCCCTCTCGATAACTTGCTGACATGGGAGTCTGGATAATCCTGTACATTTACTTTGCAGATTAGAAAACTCACTCAAAAACACACGGGAGTTGACCCAGAGACACACAACTGGTTAACAACAAAGTCATATTCACAACCAGCGTCTGGACCAAGAGCACGGTGCCCCACAGAACTGTGCCCATCGAGAAGTCAATATCTCCTGGACTCTCAAAAGATCTGAGCTGATACCCACCCCCTCACATCCTTGCAGCCCCAAAAGATTGTATTTCACAGGATGGCACCGGATCTGCAGCTCGCGGAGAGGGACATATCTGATCAGTGAACACAGGGCAGAACAAGGGGGAGGAGGGGAGAATGGAGCACACCCTGGCCCAATACACCTTGAGGATGATGTTCCCAATCAGAGAAGCCAATCCACAGAGAAGACCACATGGGCAGCCCCACGATGAGAAACGTCCCTCAAAGACCCATAGCCTTAGAGGGGACAACACTGGACACACAGTGTGGGAACTGCACCCGAACTGATCCTGCCACTTCGATGCATGACACTAAGAGAGTGCAGCGGAAGAGTAAGAAAACGGAGCATCAAAGTCCCCGGGGAATGCCAAAGGTGGACTTTGTGGTCAGGGTTCGGTGCCCCCACAGACTGGACTGGAAAACACTCCTAAAGTTCACCACACAGTCCTTGTACTTTTCTTTCTGGTTAGTGTTGTTTTCTTTTAGTGTCATTGGATTTGGGTTGGGTTTTGTTTTCATTTTTGTTTGTTTTTTTTTTCTTTTTGCTGCTTGGTTTAGCTCAGTCTTGTTTTGTGCATGTTATTACCTTTACAGGTCTGTCTAATTAAGAGAGGCTGGATGAACAATCTGGAGGAGTAAACATGTGACCGGCCCTTTCCATTGGGCATGGGAGTGAGCACGGTGGGGGGAAAGGAAGTGCTGTAAAGAAACCCAGAGACAAGGGTACAACAAGTGATGGAAAACGATAGTGAGGGGGATGTAGGAGGCCTGGTAGGGCGTGATCAAAGGTAATGTAACCAAGAGGAATTACTGAAACCCAAAGGAAGACTGAGCATGTCAGTGGGCACAAGAGGAAAATCAAAGAGTATAGAAGAGTGAGCTGGGAAGCAAGGGCCAGTTATAGACATCTAAATAAAGGCATGTACATATGTACATATATTTACAAAGGGGCATGGGGAAATAGATCTATGTCCATATGTTTATAGATTTAGTATTAAGGTAGCAGATGGACATAGGGCCTCCGCTCAAGGACTCCCTCATTGCAATAACACTGTTCTATTAAATTGGCATTCTAAGATGCTCACCTTCCCTACACAATCACTGACCACAAAGCGGCTGCATAAGCAAATGTGGTGAAGAAAGCCGATGGTGTCCAGCTACCTAAAGATATAGCGTGTGGGGTCTTAAAGGCCTGAGGGTAAAGAAACAGCCATCTGGCTCTGAAGCAACAGAGCCCACATGGAGAAAGCATACCAGCCTGTGTGATCACAAAGTTTTAAAGGGATAAGGCAACAGGTATCATGAGAACAAAAAAATCTTATCATGGAGAATGAGAGGGGACTGCCGGGTATAGACCCAAAACCTATTTGCAGTGCACTGGACATCCCCTTACAGAAGGATCTCAGAGTGGAGATTAAAGAATACAGGGTATGAGACAGCAAAGATGAAACACAACTTTCCTCTAGTTCTTAATGCTTTCTCTTGCCCCACTATCATGATCCCAGTTCTACCATACTAATCTGGCCAAACTAGAGAAGGTATTCTAGTACCGATAGGAATTTCAAACACGGGGAATCCAGAGTGGATGGGCCCTTTACCAGTGTTATGAGTGGAGATACTGGGAGGGTGGAGGAAGGGCAGGATGGAAAGTGGGAACCGATTACAAGGATCTTCATTGAACTCAAAAGAAAGGTGGGTGAAAATATGACAAAAGAATTAGTACATTTCCAAGGATTGATGAGGGATGGGTGGCGGGCATTGAGGGGCGGAAAATGAGGAGCTGAGGCCAGGGGCTTGGGTGGAGAGTGGATATTTTGTGAATAAGGAGGGCAATTAATGTACAGATGGGCTTCAAACAGATGATGTATTTATGGATGGTGGTTAGTGTTGTAGGAGCCACTAATGAAAAGATCATAAAAGAAACAAAAATAATCTTGGCAGGGGCTCATGCAAGGATGATCTCAGGCTGGATTAGACCAGTCAAAACAGCTACTGGAGTCGCCTCACCCTGTGTCTATTATTGAGTCAGCCATGATGCTTAGGACCCACAGCCCCAGCAGCTGGCCAGAGAGGGAGGTGGATCTCTGAGGCCATTCCACAGGGGGAATGGTCCTCTGTCCTGCAGGGCCCACCCTCCTTTGTAAGCATGCTGCCTGGGGCAAGGCTTTCATGGAGTCCACACCATGGGAGCTCTACTACTCATGGGGGATTGGCAGGAAGTCTCTGCTCATGCGCACACACCACCAACTAGCTGGAGGATCTCCGTGAACAAAGCCTGAGGCAGACAACAAGCCCACTAACTGATGCTGTAAGAGATACAATCAGCATCCAGAAACCTGCAACTGGGAGTAAGAGGCAGCATACCTTGGTCCCAGCCCCTCCCACTCTAATCTACAAAGAGTGACATTGCAAAGCAGAGGGTTTTCATAAAGCACTTCCAGGACTGTGGAATGAGCAGCCTCGTTTGTGGACATGGATACTCTGTGATCCAGACGTACTACCTCCTCCCTTACAGTCAGCTGAGACAAAAACCCTTGCAAGCAGAAAGCCATGCATCTGAACAGTATCCACCAGCCACTCATGTGCAGCACAGCTGCCTCCAAAGAGCCTTCCTGAGTGAGAGAGAAATCATGCAGAAGCCTGGTCTGCACTCAAGAGAGTTTTATGAGCGTAGGGAGGCGTGGTGGGCAAGTCTGGCCGACCCCAGTGGCTGAATTGAATTTACATGGCCTAGATTGGTCAATCCAGGTACAGGAACCACCCAGGTGACCTCCCCTTCATGGCCAGAAATCTGGACCTCTGAGCATGCACAGGGTGCCTCTCCTAACTGGGCTCTTATCTTGGCCCTATGGGCATGCATAACGGATGCCCCAGTCCCTAGCATAGCTACCTAACATTTGCCCCCCTGAAGAGATATGGACCCAAATCTTTGGGGGTACTGGGCGACGACATCTCTAGCTGCTTCCTGCTGGCAAAAGGGGCGAGGTGGGGCTTTGGGTCCATACCCTTCCTACACTGCTGGGAGGGGTTGTCCATTGAGGGCAACTTTATCCAGGATGGATAAGGTTGAGGTGGTCCAGGAGATGGTAGTCGTGGACCTGGCACACTTGGTTCAGAAGCTTTAATCACCCGATAACTTCTGAGAAAAACAAACGGTCTAAAAGGTGAACAGTTTGACTACGACAAGGCTAAGCTTGTGAGGTGGCAGTGGCCTTGAAATTAGGTGAGTGTCACAGGAAACAAAAATAATCTTAGGATTACCAGACATGTGTGTTTGTTCATTGGAAGTACAGGAAGAGGGATAAAAGCATTCACACTTTCCCCTAGGAGGGCACAGGTTTGGGCACTACTAGGTGCAGTCGGATCACTGATTCATTTATGATGCTAAGGTCTTGGACCCGCTGATAAGACCCATCCTTCTTTTTAACCCTATAACGCTTCAATTTTAATTTTGGGAAAAAATTTTCTTTTTGTTGTGGACTTTCATAGTTATAAATATATATATATATATGTATTAATATATACATTTTTAATGTTATGAAAACATCATGCTTCGCGTTATAGAGTTAAATGGAAATAATGGGCTAGTGCAGGACGAGTCAAAAGTGACCAAAATAGAGTAACTGCCTAAGCCATTTTGAATTTTCTTGGGTTCAATTGGAGTAAAGGCTTGTAAATTACCCGGGGTCCAAATTCCCATGGTGCCTCCTACAACGGGTAGAATGTTCAGGGATGTTTCAGGGCTGGGAGATTAATAACCCCTAAGTCCAGGATACCTTAGGGCAGGGGTCTTTAAACTGTTTACCCAGGGGGCCAGTTCACTATCCCTCAGGCCTTTTGAAGGAAAGACTATAGTTTAAAAAAACAAATATTACGAACAAATTCATGTGCACACTGCACATCTTGATTTGAAGTTCAAAAAAAAAAATAAATGGGGCACATACACCCGGCAGAAAGGATCAACGTCCTCGGCTGTCTGCATGTGGCCCACAGGTTGTAGTTTGAGGACCCCTGCTCTCGGCATTCACCAAGAGGATGTGGTTTCAACCCAAAAGCTTGGAGACTCTACAATTTGTTTAAAAGTGATGGGGCAGAAGGAGTCCCTGATTGACCCACGCAAGACTAGTTTTCCCACCCCCTATTACTAAGAGTTCATAGTTATGTTTAAAGGGAACCAGGATATCCCGATCTGATCCCGTTACTTCAAGTGTGGGCTGACATTGCCACTAAGAAGCCTGCAAATATAAAAGACTTACTCCCTCCCGCAAAGAAAGGGCCCTTGTTTCCAAGGTTTCAGGAAACATGGAAGGACCGGAAAAACAAACGGTCCAAGTTCCCAAAACCACATAGGTGGAGGCCATCCATCCACATCACCCTCCCCCACCCCTCCCCTCCCTCACCCCTCCCCCACCCCTCCCCTCCCCTCCCCTCCCCATCACTCTCCCCTAATCGGCTTTATCCCATTTTGCAGGAGAACTCTGGGAGTGGGAGAGCTGGCTTCAAACCCTTTCTTTCAACCCCCGCCCTATAAGGTTTCTAGGGTCCAGAAATAGAAAACTTCTAACAGGCCCTTATTGAGTCACTCCCTCCCCCACCGGCCCCCCAAACTCACCCCCACCCCTAACAAGCAGCCCCCCACACACACTAGTACTGGTATGACTTCCATACTCATCAGCCCACCTGGAATGCTTGCCAACAACTTCTCCAGGTGCTGTTCACAACGGAGGAGGGTAGCCCTTCCAGACAGAGGCCCAGTAAGCAGTCAGTGAACCTGATGGTCAGCGAGCGGGCACTCCCCACTTGGGAGAAACTCTTTTGGCCACTACACCAACAATGTGGGATCTCAATTCCTAGCAAGGCCCAGAGGACTTTACCAGGTATCAACCATTGCTCTTACATGACCCTCTGCAGAAGAGCTAGGAAACCTATGAATTTATCTAAGGTCAGTGAGAATTTTCAGGTTCCTATAAGAGAATATCCGCCTGCCTTTCTAGAGTGGCTGAGGGAAGCCTACGGGCTTTATACCCCTAACGGCCCGGAGGCACTGAAAACAGGAGGGCAATAAGTATTGCCTTTATTACTCAGTCAGTCTGCCTCAGACATGACAAAGAAGTGGGAAGGGTTTGAAGGGAAAAATCTTAGCGATTTGGTACAAGTGGCTCATTGAGTGTATAACAACAGAGATGACCCTAGCACGACAGAGACAAAGAAGCTAGCTAAAATACTAGGAATTGCCATGAGAGACCCCAGAGACTCAGGAAAAGGAGAGCATGGCCCACTCACGGAGAGACTAACCTGTGGGCACCGCCAAGCCATGGGGAAGGACCAATGTGCCTACTGCAGGAAAGAAGGACACTGGAAAAATCAGTGCCTTGAAAACCCGAGGAGAGGTGCACGACCCTCCACTAGAGTGGATGGGCCTCATCTGCACGTAGAAAGACCCAAGCAAGAGACAATAATGCTTGAAGAAGCTCAATGAAGGGGTCAGGGCTCTGTTTCACTTCGCCGCCAAAAGCCCAGGCTAACTCTCCAAGTAGGAGGCCAGGCAGTAAATTTCTTGGTGGACACAGGGGCCACCTTGTCAGGTTCAGAAAGGAATATGGGCACATTTTCAAGAAGAAAGATGTGAATTACTGTGAGCCTATGATTCCTTCCACAGATAACTCACACCAGAAGGTTTGCATGGAGGGTAGGTGGGTTTCCCAAGACAACAAAATAACAAATATCTATCAGCCCTTTGGCCCAGTTAGCCACCTGGTTATGATATCACTGGCTTCTGGCTCAGCTGCTGAGCCAGTGAAGCAGTTATAGCAGGAGAAGACTAGGTGGCCGGTGGCCATCAACAGAAGGACCAAATCTCCACAGTGGGCTTCCTGTTTCAATATGGAGCCACGTATGTTACCTGTTGGACACCATCTCTATCCTGAGCTCATAATTGCCATCGCAGGTCTAGAATGCGGCGCGCAGGTACACACTATATGAAACAGTCTCTGATTAACCCCTCTCGATAACTTGCTGACATGGGAGTCTGGATAATCCTGTACATTTACTTTGCAGATTAGAAAACTCACTCAAAAACACACGGGAGTTGACCCAGAGACACACAACTGGTTAACAACAAAGTCATATTCACAACCAGCGTCTGGACCAAGAGCACGGTGCCCCACAGAACTGTGCCCATCGAGAAGTCAATATCTCCTGGACTCTCAAAAGATCTGAGCTGATACCCACCCCCCCACATCCTTGCAGCCCCAAAAGATTGTATTTCACAGGATGGCACCGGATCTGCAGCTCGCGGAGAGGGACATATCTGATCAGTGAACACAGGGCAGAACAAGGGGGAGGAGGGGAGAATGGAGCACACCCTGGCCCAATACACCTTGAGGATGATGTTCCCAATCAGAGAAGCCAATCCACAGAGAAGACCACATGGGCAGCCCCACGATGAGAAACGTCCCTCAAAGACCCATAGCCTTAGAGGGGACAACACTGGACACACAGTGTGGGAACTGCGCCCGAACTGATCCTGCCACTTCGATGCATGACACTAAGAGAGTGCAGCGGAAGAGTAAGAAAACGGAGCATCAAAGTCCCCGGGGAATGCCAAAGGTGGACTTTGTGGTCAGGGTTCGGTGCCCCCACAGACTGGACTGGAAAACACTCCTAAAGTTCACCACACAGTCCTTGTACTTTTCTTTCTGGTTAGTGTTGTTTTCTTTTAGTGTCATTGGATTTGGGTTGGGTTTTGTTTTCATTTTTGTTTGTTTTTTTTTTCTTTTTGCTGCTTGGTTTAGCTCAGTCTTGTTTTGTGCATGTTATTACCTTTACAGGTCTGTCTAATTAAGAGAGGCTGGATGAACAATCTGGAGGAGTAAACATGTGACCGGCCCTTTCCATTGGGCATGGGAGTGAGCACGGTGGGGGGAAAGGAAGTGCTGTAAAGAAACCCAGAGACAAGGGTACAACAAGTGATGGAAAACGGTAGTGAGGGGGATGTAGGAGGCCTGGTAGGGCGTGATCAAAGGTAATGTAACCAAGAGGAATTACTGAAACCCAAAGGAAGACTGAGCATGTCAGTGGGCACAAGAGGAAAATCAAAGAGTATAGAAGAGTGAGCTGGGAAGCAAGGGCCAGTTATAGACGTCTAAATAAAGGCATGTACATATGTACATATATTTACAAAGGGGCATGGGGAAATAGATCTATGTCCATATGTTTATAGATTTAGTATTAAGGTAGCAGATGGACATAGGGCCTCCGCTCAAGGACTCCCTCATTGCAATAACACTGTTCTATTAAATTGGCATTCTAAGATGCTCACCTTCCCTACACAATCACTGACCACAAAGCGGCTGCATAAGCAAATGTGGTGAAGAAAGCCGATGGTGTCCAGCTACCTAAAGATATAGCGTGTGGGGTCTTAAAGGCCTGAGGGTAAAGAAACAGCCATCTGGCTCTGAAGCAACAGAGCCCACATGGAGAAAGCATACCAGCCTGTGTGATCACAAAGTTTTAAAGGGATAAGGCAACAGGTATCATGAGAACAAAAAAATCTTATCATGGAGAATGAGAGGGGACTGCCGGGTATAGACCCAAAACCTATTTGCAGTGCACTGGACATCCCCTTACAGAAGGATCTCAGAGTGGAGATTAAAGAATACAGGGTATGAGACAGCAAAGATGAAACACAACTTTCCTCTAGTTCTTAATGCTTTCTCTTGCCCCACTATCATGATCCCAGTTCTACCATACTAATCTGGCCAAACTAGAGAAGGTATTCTAGTACCGATAGGAATTTCAAACACGGGGAATCCAGAGTGGATGGGCCCTTTACCAGTGTTATGAGTGGAGATACTGGGAGGGTGGAGGAAGGGCAGGATGGAAAGTGGGAACCAATTACAAGGATCTTCATTGACCTCAAAAGAAAGGTGGGTGATAATATGACAAAAGAATTAGTACATTTCCAAGGATTGATGAGGGATGGGTGGCGGGCATTGAGGGGGGAAAAATGAGGAGCTGAGGCCAGGGGCTTGGGTGGAGAGTGGATATTTTGTGAATAAGGAGGGCAATTAATGTACAGATGGGCTTCAAACAGATGATGTATTTATGGATGGTGGTTAGTGTTGTAGGAGCCACTAATGAAAAGATCATAAAAGAAACAAAAATAATCTTGGCAGGGGCTCATGCAAGGATGATCTCAGGCTGGATTAGACCAGTCAAAACAGCTACTGGAGTCGCCTCACCCTGTGTCTATTATTGAGTCAGCCATGATGCTTAGGACCCACAGCCCCAGCAGCTGGCCAGAGAGGGAGGTGGATCTCTGAGGCCATTCCACAGGGGGAATGGTCCTCTGTCCTGCAGGGCCCACCCTCCTTTGTAAGCATGCTGCCTGGGGCAAGGCTTTCATGGAGTCCACACCATGGGAGCTCTACTACTCATGGGGGATTGGCAGGAAGTCTCTGCTCATGCGCACACACCACCAACTAGCTGGAGGATCTCCGTGAACAAAGCCTGAGGCAGACAACAAGCCCACTAACTGATGCTGTAAGAGATACAATCAGCATCCAGAAACCTGCAACTGGGAGTAAGAGGCAGCATACCTTGGTCCCAGCCCCTCCCACTCTAATCTACAAAGAGTGACATTGCAAAGCAGAGGGTTTTCATAAAGCACTTCCAGGACTGTGGAATGAGCAGCCTCGTTTGTGGACATGGATACTCTGTGATCCAGACGTACTACCTCCTCCCTTACAGTCAGCTGAGACAAAAACCCTTGCAAGCAGAAAGCCATGCATCTGAACAGTATCCACCAGCCACTCATGTGCAGCACAGCTGCCTCCAAAGAGCCTTCCTGAGTGAGAGAGAAATCATGCAGAAGCCTGGTCTGCACTCAAGAGAGTTTTATGAGCGTAGGGAGGCGTGGTGGGCAAGTCTGGCTGACCCCAGTGGCTGAATTGAATTTACATGGCCTAGATTGGTCAATCCAGGTACAGGAACCACCCAGGTGACCTCCCCTTCATGGCCAGAAATCTGGACCTCTGAGCATGCACAGGGTGCCTCTCCTAACTGGGCTCTTATCTTGGCCCTATGGGCATGCATAACGGATGCCCCAGTCCCTAGCATAGCTACCTAACATTTGCCCCCCTGAAGAGATATGGACCCAAATCTTTGGGGGTACTGGGCGACGACATCTCTAGCTGCTTCCTGCTGGCAAAAGGGGCGAGGTGGGGCTTTGGGTCCATACCCTTCCTACACTGCTGGGAGGGGTTGTCCATTGAGGGCAACTTTATCCAGGATGGATAAGGTTGAGGTGGTCCAGGAGATGGTAGTCGTGGACCTGGCACACTTGGTTCAGAAGCTTTAATCACCCGATAACTTCTGAGAAAAACAAACGGTCTAAAAGGTGAACAGTTTGACTACGACAAGGCTAAGCTTGTGAGGTGGCAGTGGCCTTGAAATTAGGTGAGTGTCACAGGAAACAAAAATAATCTTAGGATTACCAGACATGTGTGTTTGTTCATTGGAAGTACAGGAAGAGGGATAAAAGCATTCACACTTTCCCCTAGGAGGGCACAGGTTTGGGCACTACTAGGTGCAGTCGGATCACTGATTCATTTATGATGCTAAGGTCTTGGACCCGCTGATAAGACCCATCCTTCTTTTTAACCCTATAACGCTTCAATTTTAATTTTGGGAAAAAATTTTCTTTTTGTTGTGGACTTTCATAGTTATAAATATATATATATATATGTATTAATATATACATTTTTAATGTTATGAAAACATCATGCTTCGCGTTATAGAGTGGAAATAATGGGCTAGTGCAGGACGAGTCAAAAGTGACCAAAATAGAGTAACTGCCTAAGCCATTTTGAATTTTCTTGGGTTCAATTGGAGTAAAGGCTTGTAAATTACCCGGGGTCCAAATTCCCATGGTGCCTCCTACAACGGGTAGAATGTTCAGGGATGTTTCAGGGCTGGGAGATTAATAACCCCTAAGTCCAGGATACCTTAGGGCAGGGGTCTTTAAACTGTTTACCCAGGGGGCCAGTTCACTATCCCTCAGGCCTTTTGAAGGAAAGACTATAGTTTAAAAAAACAAATATTACGAACAAATTCATGTGCACACTGCACATCTTGATTTGAAGTTCAAAAAAAAAATAAATGGGGCACATACACCCGGCAGAAAGGATCAACGTCCTCGGCTGTCTGCATGTGGCCCACAGGTTGTAGTTTGAGGACCCCTGCTCTCGGCATTCACCAAGAGGATGTGGTTTCAACCCAAAAGCTTGGAGACTCTACAATTTGTTTAAAAGTGATGGGGCAGAAGGAGTCCCTGATTGACCCACGCAAGACTAGTTTTCCCACCCCCTATTACTAAGAGTTCATAGTTATGTTTAAAGGGAACCAGGATATCCCGATCTGATCCCGTTACTTCAAGTGTGGGCTGACATTGCCACTAAGAAGCCTGCAAATATAAAAGACTTACTCCCTCCCGCAAAGAAAGGGCCCTTGTTTCCAAGGTTTCAGGAAACATGGAAGGACCGGAAAAACAAACGGTCCAAGTTCCCAAAACCACATAGGTGGAGGCCATCCCTCCACATCACCCTCCCCCACCCCTCCCCTCCCTCACCCCTCCCCCACCCCTCCCCTCCCCTCCCCTCCCCATCACTCTCCCCTAATCGGCTTTATCCCATTTTGCAGGAGAACTCTGGGAGTGGGAGAGCTGGCTTCAAACCCTTTCTTTCAACCCCCGCCCTATAAGGTTTCTAGGGTCCAGAAATAGAAAACTTCTAACAGGCCCTTATTGAGTCACTCCCTCCCCCACCGGCCCCCCAAACTCACCCCCACCCCTAACAAGCAGCCCCCCACACACACTAGTACTGGTATGACTTCCATACTCATCAGCCCACCTGGAATGCTTGCCAACAACTTCTCCAGGTGCTGTTCACAACGGAGGAGGGTAGCCCTTCCAGACAGAGGCCCAGTAAGCAGTCAGTGAACCTGATGGTCAGCGAGCGGGCACTCCCCACTTGGGAGAAACTCTTTTGGCCACTACACCAACAATGTGGGATCTCAATTCCTAGCAAGGCCCAGAGGACTTTACCAGGTATCAACCATTGCTCTTACATGACCCTCTGCAGAAGAGCTAGGAAACCTATGAATTTATCTAAGGTCAGTGAGAATTTTCAGGTTCCTATAAGAGAATATCCGCCTGCCTTTCTAGAGTGGCTGAGGGAAGCCTACGGGCTTTATACCCCTAACGGCCCGGAGGCACTGAAAACAGGAGGGCAATAAGTATTGCCTTTATTACTCAGTCAGTCTGCCTCAGACATGACAAAGAAGTGGGAAGGGTTTGAAGGGAAAAATCTTAGCGATTTGGTACAAGTGGCTCATTGAGTGTATAACAACAGAGATGACCCTAGCACGACAGAGACAAAGAAGCTAGCTAAAATACTAGGAATTGCCATGAGAGGCCCCAGAGACTCAGGAAAAGGAGAGCATGGCCCACTCACGGAGAGACTAACCTGTGGGCACCGCCAAGCCATGGGGAAGGACCAATGTGCCTACTGCAGGAAAGAAGGACACTGGAAAAATCAGTGCCTTGAAAACCCGAGGAGAGGTGCACGACCCTCCACTAGAGTGGATGGGCCTCATCTGCACGTAGAAAGACCCAAGCAAGAGACAATAATGCTTGAAGAAGCTCAATGAAGGGGTCAGGGCTCTGTTTCACTTCGCCGCCAAAAGCCCAGGCTAACTCTCCAAGTAGGAGGCCAGGCAGTAAATTTCTTGGTGGACACAGGGGCCACCTTGTCAGGTTCAGAAAGGAATATGGGCACATTTTCAAGAAGAAAGATGTGAATTACTGTGAGCCTATGATTCCTTCCACAGATAACTCACACCAGAAGGTTTGCATGGAGGGTAGGTGGGTTTCCCAAGACAACAAAATAACAAATATCTATCAGCCCTTTGGCCCAGTTAGCCACCTGGTTATGATATCACTGGCTTCTGGCTCAGCTGCTGAGCCAGTGAAGCAGTTATAGCAGGAGAAGACTAGGTGGCCGGTGGCCATCAACAGAAGGACCAAATCTCCACAGTGGGCTTCCTGTTTCAATATGGAGCCACGTATGTTACCTGCTGGACACCATCTCTATCCTGAGCTCATAATTGCCATCGCAGGTCTAGAATGTGGCGCGCAGGTACACACTATATGAAACAGTCTCTGATTAACCCCTCTCGATAACTTGCTGACATGGGAGTCTGGATAATCCTGTACATTTACTTTGCAGATTAGAAAACTCACTCAAAAACACACGGGAGTTGACCCAGAGACACACAACTGGTTAACAACAAAGTCATATTCACAACCAGCGTCTGGACCAAGAGCACGGTGCCCCACAGAACTGTGCCCATCGAGAAGTCAATATCTCCTGGACTCTCAAAAGATCTGAGCTGATACCCACCCCCCCACATCCTTGCAGCCCCAAAAGATTGTATTTCACAGGATGGCACCGGATCTGCAGCTCTCGGAGAGGGACATATCTGATCAGTGAACACAGGGCAGAACAAGGGGGAGGAGGGGAGAATGGAGCACACCCTGGCCCAATACACCTTGAGGATGATGTTCCCAATCAGAGAAGCCAATCCACAGAGAAGACCACATGGGCAGCCCCACGATGAGAAACGTCCCTCAAAGACCCATAGCCTTAGAGGGGACAACACTGGACACACAGTGTGGGAACTGCGCCCGAACTGATCCTGCCACTTCGATGCATGACACTAAGAGAGTGCAGCGGAAGAGTAAGAAAACGGAGCATCAAAGTCCCCGGGGAATGCCAAAGGTGGACTTTGTGGTCAGGGTTCGGTGCCCCCACAGACTGGACTGGAAAACACTCCTAAAGTTCACCACACAGTCCTTGTACTTTTCTTTCTGGTTAGTGTTGTTTTCTTTTAGTGTCATTGGATTTGGGTTGGGTTTTGTTTTCATTTTTGTTTGTTTTTTTTTTCTTTTTGCTGCTTGGTTTAGCTCAGTCTTGTTTTGTGCATGTTATTACCTTTACAGGTCTGTCTAATTAAGAGAGGCTGGATGAACAATCTGGAGGAGTAAACATGTGACCGGCCCTTTCCATTGGGCATGGGAGTGAGCACGGTGGGGGGAAAGGAAGTGCTGTAAAGAAACCCAGAGACAAGGGTACAACAAGTGATGGAAAACGATAGTGAGGGGGATGTAGGAGGCCTGGTAGGGCGTGATCAAAGGTAATGTAACCAAGAGGAATTACTGAAACCCAAAGGAAGACTGAGCATGTCAGTGGGCACAAGAGGAAAATCAAAGAGTATAGAAGAGTGAGCTGGGAAGCAAGGGCCAGTTATAGACGTCTAAATAAAGGCATGTACATATGTACATATATTTACAAAGGGGCATGGGGAAATAGATCTATGTCCATATGTTTATAGATTTAGTATTAAGGTAGCAGATGGACATAGGGCCTCCGCTCAAGGACTCCCTCATTGCAATAACACTGTTCTATTAAATTGGCATTCTAAGATGCTCACCTTCCCTACACAATCACTGACCACAAAGCGGCTGCATAAGCAAATGTGGTGAAGAAAGCCGATGGTGTCCAGCTACCTAAAGATATAGCGTGTGGGGTCTTAAAGGCCTGAGGGTAAAGAAACAGCCATCTGGCTCTGAAGCAACAGAGCCCACATGGAGAAAGCATACCAGCCTGTGTGATCACAAAGTTTTAAAGGGATAAGGCAACAGGTATCATGAGAACAAAAAAATCTTATCATGGAGAATGAGAGGGGACTGCCGGGTATAGACCCAAAACCTATTTGCAGTGCACTGGACATCCCCTTACAGAAGGATCTCAGAGTGGAGATTAAAGAATACAGGGTATGAGACAGCAAAGATGAAACACAACTTTCCTCTAGTTCTTAATGCTTTCTCTTGCCCCACTATCATGATCCCAGTTCTACCATACTAATCTGGCCAAACTAGAGAAGGTATTCTAGTACCGATAGGAATTTCAAACACGGGGAATCCAGAGTGGATGGGCCCTTTACCAGTGTTATGAGTGGAGATACTGGGAGGGTGGAGGAAGGGCAGGATGGAAAGTGGGAACCGATTACAAGGATCTTCATTGACCTCAAAAGAAAGGTGGGTGAAAATATGACAAAAGAATTAGTACATTTCCAAGGATTGATGAGGGATGGGTGGCGGGCATTGAGGGGGGAAAAATGAGGAGCTGAGGCCAGGGGCTTGGGTGGAGAGTGGATATTTTGTGAATAAGGAGGGCAATTAATGTACAGATGGGCTTCAAACAGATGATGTATTTATGGATGGTGGTTAGTGTTGTAGGAGCCACTAATGAAAAGATCATAAAAGAAACAAAAATAATCTTGGCAGGGGCTCATGCAAGGATGATCTCAGGCTGGATTAGACCAGTCAAAACAGCTACTGGAGTCGCCTCACCCTGTGTCTATTATTGAGTCAGCCATGATGCTTAGGACCCACAGCCCCAGCAGCTGGCCAGAGAGGGAGGTGGATCTCTGAGGCCATTCCACAGGGGGAATGGTCCTCTGTCCTGCAGGGCCCACCCTCCTTTGTAAGCATGCTGCCTGGGGCAAGGCTTTCATGGAGTCCACACCATGGGAGCTCTACTACTCATGGGGGATTGGCAGGAAGTCTCTGCTCATGCGCACACACCACCAACTAGCTGGAGGATCTCCGTGAACAAAGCCTGAGGCAGACAACAAGCCCACTAACTGATGCTGTAAGAGCTACAATCAGCATCCAGAAACCTGCAACTGGGAGTAAGAGGCAGCATACCTTGGTCCCAGCCCCTCCCACTCTAATCTACAAAGAGTGACATTGCAAAGCAGAGGGTTTTCATAAAGCACTTCCAGGACTGTGGAATGAGCAGCCTCGTTTGTGGACATGGATACTCTGTGATCCAGACGTACTACCTCCTCCCTTACAGTCAGCTGAGACAAAAACCCTTGCAAGCAGAAAGCCATGCATCTGAACAGTATCCACCAGCCACTCATGTGCAGCACAGCTGCCTCCAAAGAGCCTTCCTGAGTGAGAGAGAAATCATGCAGAAGCCTGGTCTGCACTCAAGAGAGTTTTATGAGCGTAGGGAGGCGTGGTGGGCAAGTCTGGCCGACCCCAGTGGCTGAATTGAATTTACATGGCCTAGATTGGTCAATCCAGGTACAGGAACCACCCAGGTGACCTCCCCTTCATGGCCAGAAATCTGGACCTCTGAGCATGCACAGGGTGCCTCTCCTAACTGGGCTCTTATCTTGGCCCTATGGGCATGCATAATGGATGCCCCAGTCCCTAGCATAGCTACCTAACATTTGCCCCCCTGAAGAGATATGGACCCAAATCTTTGGGGGTACTGGGCGACGACATCTCTAGCTGCTTCCTGCTGGCAAAAGGGGCGAGGTGGGGCTTTGGGTCCATACCCTTCCTACACTGCTGGGAGGGGTTGTCCATTGAGGGCAACTTTATCCAGGATGGATAAGGTTGAGGTGGTCCAGGAGATGGTAGTCGTGGACCTGGCACACTTGGTTCAGAAGCTTTAATCACCCGATAACTTCTGAGAAAAACAAACGGTCTAAAAGGTGAACAGTTTGACTACGACAAGGCTAAGCTTGTGAGGTGGCAGTGGCCTTGAAATTAGGTGAGTGTCACAGGAAACAAAAATAATCTTAGGATTACCAGACATGTGTGTTTGTTCATTGGAAGTACAGGAAGAGGGATAAAAGCATTCACACTTTCCCCTAGGAGGGCACAGGTTTGGGCACTACTAGGTGCAGTCGGATCACTGATTCATTTATGATGCTAAGGTCTTGGACCCGCTGATAAGACCCATCCTTCTTTTTAACCCTATAACGCTTCAATTTTAATTTTTGGAAAAATTTTCTTTTTGTTGTGGTCTTTCATAGTTATAAATATATATATGTATTAATATATACATTTTTTAATGTTATGAAAACATCATGCTTCGCGTTATAGAGTTAAATGGAAATAGTGGGCTAGTGCAGGACGAGTCAAATGTGACCAAAATAGAGTACCTGCCTAAGCCATTTTGAATTTTCTTGGGTTCAATTGGAGTAAAGACTTGTAAATTACCCGGGGTCCAAATTCCCATGGTGCCTCCTACAACGGGTAGAATGTTCAGGGATGTTTCAGGGCTGGGAGATTAATAACCCCTAAGTCCAGGATACCTTAGGACAGGGGTCCTTAAACTGTTTACCCAGGGGGCCAGTTCACTATCCCTCAGGCCTTTTGAAGGAAAGACTATAGTTTCAAAAATCAAATATTACGAACAAATTCATGTGCACACTGCACATCTTGATTTGAAGTTCAAAAAAAAAATAAATGGGGCACATACACCCGACAGAAAGGATCAGCGTCCTCGGCTGTCTGCATGTGGCCCACAGGTTGTAGTTTGAGGACCCCTGCTCTCGGCATTCACCAAGAGGATGTGGTTTCAACCCAAAAGCTTGGAGACTCTACAATTTGTTTAAAAGTGATGGGGCAGAAGGAGTCCCTGATTGACCCACGCAAGACTAGTTTTCCCATCCCCTATTACTAAGAGTTCATAGTTATGGTTAAAGGGAACCAGGATATCCCGATCTGATCCCGTTACTTCAAGTGTGGGCTGACATTGCCACTAAGAAGCCTGCAAATATAAAAGACTTACTCCCTCCCGCAAAGAAAGGGCCCTTGTTTCCAAGGTTTCAGGAAACATGGAAGGACCGGAAAAACAAATGGTCCAAGTTCCCAAAACCACATAGGTGGAGGCCATCCCTCCCCATCACCCTCCCCCACCCCTCCCCTCCATCACCCCTCCCCTCCCCCATCCCTCCCCCACCCTTCCCCTCCGCTCCCCTCCCCATCACTCTCCCCTAATCGGCTTTATCCCATTTTGCAGGAGAACTCTGGGAGTGGGAGAGCTGGCTTCAAACCCTTTCTTTCAACCCCCGCCCTATAAGGTTTCTAGGGTCCAGAAATAGAAAACTTCTAACAGGCCCTTATTGAGTCACTCCCTCCCCCACCGGCCCCCCAATCTCACCCCCACCCTTAACAAGCAGCCCCCCCACACACTAGTACTGGTATGACTTCCATACTCATCAGCCCACCTGGAATGCTTGCCAACAACTTCTCCAGGTGCTGTTCACAACGGAGGAGGGCAGCCCTTCCAGACAGAGGCCCAGTAAGCAGTCAGTGAACCTGATGGTCAGCGAGCGGGCACTCCCCACTTGAGAGAAACTCTTTTGGCCACTACACCAACAATGTGGGATCTCAATTCCTAGCAAGGCCCAGAGGGCTTTACCAGGTATCACCCATTGCTCTTACATGACCCTCTGCGGAAGAGCTAGGAAACCTATAAATTTATCTAAGGTCAGTGAGAATTTTCAGGCTAAGAGAATGTCCGCCTGCCTTTCTAGAGTGGTTGATGGAAACCTACAGGCTTTATACCCCTAACAGCCCGGAGGCCCCGAGAACAGGAGGGCAATAAATATTGCCTTTATGACTCAGTCAGTCTGCCTCAGACCTGAAAAAGAAGTGGGAAGGGTTCAAGGGAAAAATCTTAGTGATTTGATACAAGTGCTTCATTGAGTATATAACAACCGAGATGACCCTAGCACGACAGAGACAAAGAAACTAGCTAAAATACTAGGAATTGCCATGAGAGACCCCAGAGACTCAGGAAAAGGAGAGCATGGCCCACTCACGGAGAGACTAACCTGTGGGCACTGCCAAGCCATGGGGAAGGATCAATGTGCCTACTGCAGGAAAGAAGGACACTGGAAAAATCAGTGCCTTGAAAACCCCAGGAGAGGTCCACGACCCTCCACAAGAGTGGACGGGCCTCATCTGCAACGAGAAAGACCCAAGCAAGAGACAATAAGGCTTGAAGAGCTGCATGAAGGGGTCAGGGCTCTGTTTCACTTCGCCGCCAAAACCCAGGCTAACACTCCATATAGGCCAGGCAGTAAATTTCTTGGTGGACACAGGGGCCACCTTCTCAGGTTCAGAAAGGAATACGGGCACATTTACAAAAAGAAAGATGTGTATTACTGTGAGCCTATGATTCCTTCCACAGATAACTCACACCAGAATGTTTGCATGGAGGTTAGGTGGGCTTCCCAAGACAACAAGATAACAAATATCTATCTGCCCTTTCTCCCAGTTAGCCACCTGGTTATGATGGCACTGGCTCCTGGCTCAGCTGCTGAGTCAGTGAAGCAGTTATAGCAGGAGAAGACTAGGTGGCCGGTGGCCATCAACGGAAGGACCAAATCTCCACAGTGGGCTTCCTGTTTCAATATGGAGCCACGTCTGTCACCTACTGGACACCATCTCTATTCTGAGCTCATAATTGCCACCCCAGGTCTCAAATGCAGCGCGCAGATACACACTATATGAAACAGTCTCTGATTAACCCCTCTCAATAACTTGCTGACATGGGCTTCTGGATAATCCAGTACATTTACTTTCCAGATGAGAAAACTCCCTCAAAAACACACAGGAGTTGACCCAGAGACAAAAACTGGTTAACAACAAAGTCATATTCACAACCAGCGTCTGGACCAAGAGCACGGTGCCCCACAGAACTGTGCCCATCGAGAAGTCAATATCTCCTGGACTCTCAAAAGATCTGAGCTGATGCCCCCCCTCCCACCTCCTTGCAGCCCCCAAAGATTGTATTTCACAGGATGGCACCGGAGCTGCAGCTCGCGGAGAGGGACATATCTGATCAGAGAACACAGAGCAGAACAAGGGGGAGGAGGGGAGAATGGAGCACATCCTGGCCCACTATACCTTGAGGATGATGTTCCCAATCAGAGAAGCCAGTCCACAGAAAAGACCACATGGGCAGCCCCACGATGAGAAACGTCCCTCAAAGTCCCATTGCCCTAGAGGGGACAACACTGGAGACACAGTGTGGGAACTGCGCCCGAACTGATCTTGCTACATCGAGGCATGACACTAAGGGAGTGCAGCGGAAGAGAAAGAAAACGGAGCATCAAAGTCCCCGGGGAATACCAAAGGTGGACTTTGTGGTCAGGGCTCGGTGCCCCAACAGACTGGACTGGAAAACACTCCTAAAGTTCACCACACAGTCCTTGTACTAACTATGAGCTTTTCTTTCTTGGTTAGTTTTGTTTTCTTTTAGTGTCATTGGATTTTTGTTGTCTTGGTTTTTTTGGGTTGCTTGTCTTGGTTTTGTGCATGTTATTACCCTTTCTGGTCTGTCTAAATTAGATAGGCTGGATGTCCAATCTGGAGGACAAACCCAGGACCAACACTTCTGGGGTGTGGGGCATGGGAAAGAGGGAGGTGGGCGTAAAGGAAGCGGTGTTAAGAAACCCAGAAACAAGAGAACAGGAAGTCATGCATATCCGTGGTGAGGTAGATGTAGGAGGCCTGGTAGGGTGGGATCAAGGGTAATGGAACCAAGAAGAATTACTGAAACCCAAAGGAAGACTGAGCATGGCAGTGGGCACAAGAGGAAAATGAAAGGGAAATAGAAGAGCAAGCGAGGAAGCAAGGGCCTGTTATAGAGGTCTTTTAAAAAGTATGTCCATATGTAAATATATTCATATATGAGCATGGGGAAATAGACCTACGTCCATATATTTATAGGTTTCGTATTAAGGTAGCAGATGGACTCTGGGCCTCCACTCAAATACTCCCTCATTGCAAGAATACTTTGTTCTATTAAACTGGCATTCTATGGTGCTCACCTTCCCCACAGGTACACTGAAGACAAAGCTGATGGTGCCCAGCTGTCAAAAGATATAGCGTCTGAGGTCTTAAAAGCTTGAATGTAAACAAGCGGCCACCTAGCTCAGAAGCAACAAAGCCCACATGGAATAATCACACCAGCCTATGAGATCACGAGGTTTCGAAGGGATCAGGTGTCAGGCATCATCAGAACAAAAACATCTTATTGGGAATGAGAAGAGTGCTTGGTAGAGACCCAAAGCCCATTTCCAGACCACTGGACAATACCTTACAGAAGGGTCTCAGAGAGGAGATGAGCCAAGACTAGGTACGAGATAGCAATGATGAAACACAACTTTCCTCCAGTTGCTAAATGCTTTCTCTCCCCCCATTATCATGACCCCAATTCTACCTTACAAATCTGGCTAGACCAGATAATGTACACTGGTACAGATAGCAACTGGAAACACAGGGAATCCAGGGTGGATGAGTCCTTTAGGACCAGTATTATGAGTGAAGACACTGAGAGGGTAAGCGGGAGGGCAGTTTGGAAACGGGGAACTGATTACAAGGATGTACATTTTACTTCAACAGAAAAGTGGGTGAAGGGGGATATCAGACAGTGCAAGATATGACAAAAATTAGTAAATTACCAAGGATTGATGAGCGAGGGGTAGCGCACATGGGGGGTGGGGATGGGAATGAGGAGCTGAGGCCATGGGCTTGGGTGGAGAGTGGATATTTTGAGAATGAGGGAAATGAATGTACAAATGTGCTTTACACAACTGATGTATGCATAGAATGTGTTTAGTGTTGTATGAGCCCCTAATAAAACGTTTAAAAAAAAAAAGATCTGGGCAGAGGACTCATTCAAGGATCATCTCAGGCTGGATTAGACCCTTCTAAGTAGAAAGTCCTGCATCTGAACAGTATCCACCAGCCATTCATGTCCAGTTCTGCTGCCTCCAAAGAGCCTTCCTGGGTTTGTCAGATCTCTCTGGGGACAGACAGACCTTGGTCCTCTGCTCTGCGTGAGAAAGAATGCATGTAGAAGCCTGATTGTCATCCAAGTGGGTTTTATGAGCATTAGGGAGGCATGGTGGGCAACCCTGGTCAACCCCAGCAGCTGAATTTAATTTACTTGGCCTTGGTGGGTCAATCAAGTTGCAGCACTCACCCAGGTGTACCTCCTCTTCCTGGCCGGAAACCTGAACCTCTGAGCACGCACAGTGTGCCACTCCTTCTTGGGCTGCTACCTTGGCCCTCTGGGCATGCATAATGGACACCCCAGTCCCTAGGATAGCTACCTAACATTTGCCCCCTGAAGAGGTATGGACCCAAATCTTTGGGGTACTGGGCGACGACATCTCTAAGTACTTCCTGCTGCAAAAGGGGCAAATGGGGCTCAGAAGGGATTGTCCACTCAGGTCCCAGGATGGATAAAGTTGAGGTTGTTCAGGAAATCGTGGTCCTACAGCTGGCACACTTGGTTTGGAGGCCTTGGTAACCTGAGAACTTCTGGAAAAACAAACAAAAAGACAAAAGGTTGAAGAGTTTAAGTGAGACAAGTCTAAGATTCGGAGGAGGTAGTTCCCTTCAAGTTAGGTGAGTGTCACAAGAAATAAGTATACTTAGGATTATCAGGCATGTGTTTGTTCACTCTAAGTACAGGAACGGGGATTAAAGCATTCACAATTTCCCTAGGAGGGCACAGGGTTTGGGCACTACTAGGTGCAGTGGGATCACTGCTTCATTTATGATCCTAAGGTCTTACACCTGCTGATAAGACCCATCCTTTTTAACCGTATAATGGCTCAATTTTCAATTTTGGGAAAATGTTTTTGTTTTTATTCTTTATTTTCAAAGTTATCTATCTATTTATCTGTCTGTTTATCTATCTATCTATTAATATATACATTTCTTTATATGTTATGGAAATATGCTCAGCGTTATAGAGTTAAATGGTAATATTGGGGTACTACAGGGGGAGTCAACAGTAATCAAAAGTAGAGTAACTGCCTAAGTCATTTTTAATTTTCTTGGCTTCAATTTGAATAAAAGGCTGGTAAATTACCCAGGGACCAAATTTCCCTGGTGCCTCTACTATGGGTAGAATGATCAGGGGTGTGTCAGGGCTGCGAGAATAGTAACCCCTAAGTCCAGGATCCCTTAGGGCAGGGGTCCTCAAACTGTTTACCTAGGGGGCCAGTTCTGTCCCTCAGATCATTGGAGGGTCAGACTATAGTTTTTTAAAAACCTATGAACAAGTTCCTATGCACACTGCACGAGCCGGCTGCTAAGCAGGACAGGCAGAGGCAGCAAAAACACCCTGAGGGTGGAATAAATGTCGTCAGGCCACATGTGCCCCACGGGCCACAGTTTGAGGACGCCTGCCTTAGGGGTTCCTGTGTGCACTGGGGATGAAGGTCTCTACTGCTCCTCAAAAGGAGAAATGCTCTAACTTCTGGCATCTCCGCCCATTTCCCATCACTCTACAGAACTGTTCCAGGTGAATCAGGGTTGGAAGGAAAGTGTGCCATTCTCTGACCACCATTCTCCTTTCTCAAATAAAGTTGCATAGTGTATCAGCTTTTGTTTGTCTAGCCTCTGTGTCAACTCTATCCCAATTGGACAGGATTCATGCAAGGGGGCAATTCCTGAGTATGAAGCTGCTAAGTCCCATCTGGAAAGCACAAAACAAGGCTATTTAGAGCTTGCTGCCTCAAGGTCAATAACCCCGCTTCAGAGCAGACCCCTGGTGTGCTATTAAACTGATGCCTCTGACAGGTGCCCCCACCATAGACAAAGGGTCAAAGAGCAGTCACTGTGGGCGACTTTAGGTCCAACCATTTTCTAGACAATAAGCTAGGAGGACCACTGCTTGGGATGGCCCCACAGCCTTCCAAGATGCCTGCTGGCAGGAGCAGACTCTCAAATCTCTGAAGGGAAGGGGCATCTGGCAGCTCAGGGAACCTTTAGGAAAATTGGAATTTCTGGCTGGAACATCATGGCAGCTGAGCTATATTAAGAGCTGTCCCCAAAAGTGCGTGAAGAAACACCACTGAAAGCCGAAAAGTAAGGGTTACCCAGGCTAGGCTTCCGAACGCCTTTGTCTTAAGACTGAGCAACGGAAAACCAGCCAGTAACAAGGAACAAACCTACACTGGTAGAACACTAACCCTAGAACACCTGAAGTTTTCAATGCAGGAAATAATATTTTTTTTTGTTTTTATTCTTTACTTTCATTGTTATCAATATATATAACAACCAAAGTATATTTTAAAAGTACAAATTTTCAAAAATATAACCAAATTGTCATATTTATAATATATAATTTTGGTGCCAGATACATTTTAATTAAATGTTACAAAAAAGTCCTGCTCAGTGTTATAGGGCTCAAGCAGCTTGTTTTAAAAACCAGGAGAAAGGCAAAGGGAACGGAGGGTAAAAGGGAAACATTTGGCTGCCGGGACAAGGCAGGGCTATCTCCCAGGCCTAAATCAACCAGCTCCCGAGGCAGTGCCCTTCCACGTGTTTGGACTGGTGGGCACCATTTTGGCCAGGGTCATAGGCCCTGTTTCCCCATGGCGGCTATGTAGGTTCTCTGGGAAAACCATAAAGAGCCTTGATAATGGTGAAGCCATTCTGAACTGACAGAAGCCACCATGAAAGGTAAATAAAGTAGCTATGAACTGTCAATGAACTAGCTGATATTGGGGTGGTAGGCCGTGCAGACGTAGCCCAAGGGAATGTCCCAAAGGAAATGGATGTTCAGAAGGCTTTTGAGAACAAGAGCAGTTTTTGTTCAACTAAGAATGGCTAACCGCAACACCCCACTTCTCTACTCTGCCTGCTTGCACACCTGCACATTGCACAAGTATAAAAACCTTTGGAAAATTCAACTGGGGGCTGCTCAGTCTCCTCTCAAGAGGGCTGACAGACCCTGTGCAGAAAATAAAACTTTTTCTGTTGAACTTGCCGGTGGTCGGAGATGCTTTCTTTCTGGGAATGGACAGTAGCTACAACATTTCGAGGTGCACCGAGATCCGAGTGCCACTGTCGGAGCCTGCTTAGAAAGGGGAACCAGGACATCCTGATCTGATCCCTTAAATTCATGTGTGGATTGACATTGCCACTAAGAAGCCAACATATATAAAAGACTTACTTCCTCCCCCAACATAAAGAGTTCTTGTTTCCAAGATTTCAGTAAACATGGCAGGACCGGAAAAACAACCTGTCCAAGTTCCTAAAACCACCAAGGTGGAGGCTGTCCCTGTCCCTCCCCCCTCCCTTCCCCCTTTCCCTACCTGTCTGATTTATCCCATTTTGCAAGAGGACTCTGGGAGCAGGAGAGCTGGCTTCCGACCCTTGGTGCCGCTGCCACCCTATCAGGTTCCCAAGGGGCCGGAGAGAGGAATACTCACAGCCTCTTTTTGAGCCCCCCCACCCCACAACAAATACACTAGGGCAGGCATGTCTTAACAACCCCCAGAGAAAGATCACTCAGCAGCAGCCATTCTCCCCTTAAGGCAAGCAGCCCCCAAACCTGGGAAGACTCCCGAATCCCTTTTTCAGTATATGTTCCCTTTTGTTCCAGGGGTTTGTATAATTGGAACCAACAAAACCCCTTTTTTCTGACAAACCATAAGGTCTGATTTCTTTGCTAGATATGGTTTTCCATACTCATCAGCCCACCTGAGGTGATTTCCTGCAACTTCTCCAGGTGCTGTTCATATCAGAGGAATGGGACCCCTTCCAGAGAGGCCCAGAAGGCAGTCAATGGACCTAATGGTCAGCCAGCGGGCACTCCCCACTTGAGAGAAATTTTTTCCCCACTGCACAACCAATGTGGGATCCAAACTCCTAGCAAGGCCCAGAGGGCTTAAGCAGATATCACCAGTTGCTCTTGCAGGGCCTCCGCTTAACCACTAGGAAGCCTATAAATTTATCTAAGGTCAGTGAGAATTCTCAGGCTCCTACAAGAGAATGTCCGCCTGCCTTTTTAGAGTGGCTGATGGACGCCTACGGGCTTTATACCCCTATTGACCTGAAAGCCCCCTGAGAACAGGAGGGAAGTAAGTATTGCCTGTATTATTCAGTCAGTCTGCCTCAGACATGAAAAAGAAGTGGGAAGGGTTTGAAGGGAAAAATCCTAGTGATTTGGTAGAAGTGGCTCATTGAGTGTATAACAACAGAGACAAAGAAACTAGCTAAAATACTAGTAATTGCCATGAGAGACCCCAGAGGCTCAGGAAAAGGAGAGCATGGCCCACTCACGGAGAGACTAACCTGTGGGCACCACCAAGCCCCGAAGAAGGATCAATGTGCCTACTGCAGGAAAGAAGGACATTGGAAACATCAGTCCCTTGAAAACGCCAGGAGAGGTGCACGACCCTCCACTAGAGAGGACGGGCCTCATTCACACCTAGAAAGACCCAAGCAGGAGACAATAATGCTTGAAGAAGCTGAATGAAGGTGTCAGGGCTGTTTCACTTGGCCTCCAGGATCCCACGCTAACACTCCAAAAAGGGGGCCAGCCAGTAAATTTCTTGGTGGACACAGGGGCCACCTTCTTGGTTTTGGAAAAGACTACAGGTGCATTGTCAAAAGGAAAGATTTTAATTACAGGTGCCACATGGCAGACCCAAGCATACCCATGGACAACGGCCAGAATAACAGATTTAGCACAAGAGACAGTTCCACACTCCTTCCTGGTAATGCCTCAGGGCCCCTTTCCCCTAATTGGTCGGGATTTATTACGATAAATGGTGGCCATGATTACTTTCTCATCTGCTGCAACCACCTTAACCCTTGAACTTGAAAAGGCAAAGGTTTTGCTCACCGCTCCACTGCCAGAGGGATATGTGTTTTATCAAAGAGCAGAAGAAACCTCCTCAAAGGAACTTCTTGATAAATGGCTAAAAGATATTCCTTTTGTTTGGGCAGAGAACAACCTGCCAGACCTTGCTGAACATCAGGTGCCTGCGGTCGTACAACTTCTGAGCTCAGCCACACTGGTGAGTGTCAAGCAAAACCCTACTCCCTGGAAAGCACAGGTGGGTATTGCTGTTCACATATGCAGACTAAAGAGGACAGGCATTTTGGTGCCCTGCAAGTCCACATGGAACGCTCCCCTGCTGCCCATGCCGAAACCGGGAACTGAGGACTTCCAAATGGTGCAGGATCTCGGAGAGGTAAATGCGAGGGTAGAAACTGTCCACTCCACGGTACCAAACTCCGAGACCCTCCTGAGTACTATCCCATCAAACTGAATTTGTTATACTGTTTTGGACTTAAAGGATGCTTTGTTCTCCATACCCTTGTCCTCTGTACGTCAACCCAATGAAGACTTACAGGAATACAAGGAGGAACACCCCCAAACCCCCTTGCTCCAGTATGAAGATAACCTCCTCCTGGCCTCCGAAACCCTGGAGGAATGCCCAAGTGCTACCGAGGACCTGTTAATAGTCCTTGGCCAATTGGGGTCCAGGTAATCTGCAAGAGAGGCTCAACTGTGTGTCAATAAAACTGTATACCTAGGCTACCAACTGGAGGAGGGAAAACAGACCTTGTCCCCCAGCCGCACTGAGGTGATCCTCAAAATCCCAGTCCCTGAGACTAAGAGGCAGGTGTGAGAGTTTCTAGGATTTGTGGGGTACTGTCCATTGTGGAATTTGGGATTTGAGGGATTAGCCAAACTCCTATATGCAAGTACTGGGGAAAGGAAAAAACTTCAATGGACTGAAGTAGAACAGCAAGCCTTTGAATCCTTAAAAACGTCGTTCATATGGGCACCCTCTCTTCCCCTTCCAGACATAGAAAATCCCTTCCAATTGTCTATGAGGCCAGGGGCACAGCAAAAGGAATGCTAACTCAGAACTTGCAGCCATGAAAGAGACCTGTGGCCGATCTTTCAATCACACTAGACTCTGTAACTGCAGGATGGCCGAGCTGCATGCGAGCTGAGGCTGCCACGGCCATCCTAGTTATAGAAGCTAGGAAGCTTACACTGGGGCAGGATATTGCTGGGGTAGGGGGACCTATGGTTGAGCCCCTCCTAACAAGTCCCCTGGACCGGTGGATCTCGAATGCCAGGATTATACCACAAATCCCCAAGGTAATGGCCATGACCATGCCATCCCAAGTGTTACTGCCACAACCTACATACTCGGAAAATGATCTAAAGGTAAGCCAAGAGCTGGGCTGCCAAAGAAACTCGGAGCATCCAGGTGGCTGCTCCATCCTGATGGAAGAAGATTCATGCCAGAAGCTCTGGGAGAGATCTGATTCAAGGACTACATGAAGGTATGCACTCAGGATCCTCTAAATGGTCTCAGTTGCTCCTCAGGTACTTTTACATACCCAGGCTTGGACACTGGGTGGCAGATGACACCACTGTTGCTTGCACTGTGCTCGCTCGGGGAAACATCCCTAGAAAAGAAAAGGAGCAACCCCAACCACAAGCTCGAGGTAGTACTCCTGGAGAATTCTGGGAGGTGGACTTTATGGATATCAAACTTAGAAAGTATGGCTACGGGTATTTGCTGGTGCTAGTGGACACCTATTTTGGATGGGTGGGAGCCTTCCCAACAAAGAAGGACACTTCTGCCACTGGGTGTAAATTATTAGTAACTAAAATTGTCCCTAGATTTGGCTTCCCACCACCTTGGGGTCCAACAATGGCCCAGTATTCATTGCTCAAATTACTAAAGTATTAGCAATGCTTCTAAATATTAACTGGAAGCTCTACTGGGCTTATAGGCCCCAAAGTTCAAGGCAAGTAGAAAGAATAAACAGAACCCTAAAGGAATTGTTAGTTAAGTTGCATTTAGAAACTGGCGAGAACTGGATTGATCCTTTCTTTACCTTTTGCCCTACTTCGAGTCCGATGCACTCCCTATGTGAAAAGCACGACCCCGTTTGAATTTAAGTTTGGCAGACCTTCCCCAATTCTCCCAAGACTGAAGGAAGTAGAAGTAATGGAAGTCACTACTTGTTCCTTCATGAAGTGCCTGCAGGCTGTCCAGCAGGTGAGACAAATCATCTGCTCCGACACCTTCATTTTGGGCCCAACCAAGGGAAAGGTGAAGAGGCAGCCCACAACTTGCAACCTGGAGACTGAACGTGGGTAAAGAAGCACTGACCCGAGACCTTAGAACCTAGGGGGACTGGCCCATACTAGGTGATACTTATAACACCAACTGCTATTAAAGTAGTGGGGAAGGGGCCGTGGATTCATCAGTCACAAGTCAAAAAAAGCCCTCCCTGAGCATATCCTGAAAAGATGAACACTCAGAAAGACAGAAAAACCCTCAAAATTAAGGCTTTACAGAACTTAATTGTTTTTGTCTGAGCATTGCTGACAGCACCCGCCATTTCGCCCAACCACAAACACATCTGTGGACTGCTACTCGAACCTCCAACAGTGAATATGTAACTTCTTACACTGGGTCTGACCCCCGTTTCCGCTTTGATTTGTTTGATTTGCTAGGAAAGAGCTGGCATTCCGGATCCTTTAAAGGTAAAGGGCACAATGGGGCCCATAACCGGAATCCCGTCCTATGGGTGCGGAATACCCTCTATAGAAAGAAGGCTCCAAACACACCATTTCTATAGATGCCCGGCTCATGGGCTCCCTAACTGCCAAGGGGAGGGACATTGCCATTGTGCAGCTTAGGGTTGTGAAACTATCATCTTCAGGGTGGAAACTTGTTAAAGACGACCCTATTGTTTTTACAAGAATGGGACTCAAGTCGGAGGGGTTTGATCCCACCACGTGTATGGTTTCCAAATGTAACCCAATAAGAACTGGATTCAAGCGTTATTGGGTTCACTGGGAACACATGGGGAATTCAGTATTATGTAAATGATAGAGATCCCGGGACAACCTTTACTATGCAGCAAAGTAAAATATGGCAACTTCCTGTCCATAAATAGGCCCAAACCTGGTGATAAATCCTGAAGAGCCACAGCTGGGTGTCATTAAGATTCCTTTGCCGCACCCTCCAGACTCTTCAGTAACTTTCCCGTTCACTGCCAGCCCAACTCAAAGGGCCCTTCCCATTCAGGAGCCACCTCAAGGTTCTGTGTTTGATACTCTGGATGCTGTATTCCAATTTATGAACTCAAATCCTAACCTCGCAACTGATTGTTGGCTTTGTCTGAACCCTGCTCCCCCTTACTCGGTAGGCACAGCTACAAATAGCACTATTGGTGCAGAGCGTAATCCAATTAGAAATGTTAGTAAGAAGGATTACACGAAGCAGCAGTCTGTAGGTGAGGTTAGAGTGGACTCAACTCTAGCTCACTTTAAAAGATTACCAAGGGCGAAGACTGTTTTTATTCATCTAATTATCCCTTTAATATATCAAAATATCAAGATTTTTGCCTTCAAGCTGTTCCTATTGAACCAAATGGTGATCCTTATTTGTTATCTGCCCCAACGGGTACTTGCTTTACTTGTTCCACAGGACTAGCACCCTGTCTCCTTTCCCCAGTATTAGCAGCAGACCCGGGTATTTGTGTCCTAGTGCATGTTATTCCTCAAGTGTACCTGTGTTCTGGTGAAGGAGGTAGGGATAACTTTGGAATTTCTGGATGAGCTAAAAGAGCCCCAATGTCAGTCCCACTGTTAACGGGGCTTGGGATTATGGGATTAGCTGCAGTCGGGTCAGTTGCTTTAATACAAGGAAACTTAAACTATCAGACTCTTAGTCAGCAAATTGCTTTAGATTTACAGGGATAAAAATACCATGTTTCCCATTTAGAAAGATCCTTAGACTCCCTTGTAGAAGTGTGTTGCCAAACTGCCGAGGGCTTGACTTGCTCCTTTTGAAACAAGGAGTGTTGTGCATGGCATTAGGAGAAACTTGTTTTATGCAAACCATTCAGGAATCATTAAAGATAGTTTAGCCCTGGTTAGGAAAAGATTAGAGGAAAGAGTCAAGAAAAGAAATGAAGAAACCAATTGGTTTGAAAAGCTACTTAATTGGGCAACCTGGCGAACCACCCTAGTAACGCCCCTAGCCGGATCCCTAATCCTCCTCCTGCTAAACCTCACGTTTGGACCAATAATAACCAATAAGCTAGTGGCAGTCCTCAAACAGAAAGTACAAACCATAAAACTCTGCTGGCTACCGCAGATTCAATGATTTGAACTCGGCTAAGAAGAGGAGGGAATGTAGCAGCTCTGGGCAAAGCTTAAACAGCCTTGACAAGAGAAGTCATTTTGAGCTGATAGAAGCCATTATGAACAGTAAATAAACTAGCTATGAACTGTCAACGAACTAGCTGATATTGGGGAGGTAGGCTGTGCAGACGTAGCCCAAGGGAACGTACGGAAGGAAAGACCAGAGCAGGTAATGTTCAACTAAGAATGGCTAACTGCAACACCCTGCTTCTCTACCTGCTTGCATACCTGCACATTGCAAAAGTATAAAAACCTTTGGAAAATTAGACTGGGGGCCACTCAGTCTCCTCTCAAGAGAGCTGACAGTCTCTGCGCAGAAAATAAAACTTGTTCTGTTGAACTTGCCCGCGGTCTGGGTGGCTTTCTTTCTGGGAAGAGACAGTAGCTACAACAGACACAGGTGGCGCCATTCTGCCTGGGAGTGGAGTCATGTGGCTGGGAAAATGGAAGCCGCAGATTGTGGCCTAGCCGAAAGCCAGCCTGGAGCCAACCACCCAGCCAGAGACCGGCCCAAACCAACAGGGTAGATGTGGGCGCTCCCAGCCATCCTGATTGGCGGAGCCGCAGCACACCACTGTGTCCCAGTCTTGGTGCAACAGACTCCATTTTGAGGCCTGCACCTCCATCTTAGCTCTCAAGACTGACCCCTAACCGACCTCCCCTCCCCTGCTCTACCCCAAATTCCTGGAACCAGCTCGTCCCAAAGCCAGAATGTTTTCTGAATATATGGTCACTCCACCCCTCCCTCACATATAGATAAGATTAACGACCCCTCTGAAGCACCTATGTGCGCAGATCCTCCCCAGCCATGATCAAAATACTCTACGGACAACCTTTTCTTTTCTCGCCTCTTCCTGCAACTGATTGCCCTCTGCTAGCTTCGTACCTTCCATACTTGTCCTTGCTCCGCAACCTTCTTAGACAACACGAAAACTCCCCCATCCCTGAACCATCTCCGACCTCTGCTGATCACCAAAAACCAGTGCATCCTGGAAATGCTGTGTTAATTAAATCCCTAGCACCCAGACCCTTAGCACCCCGGTGGGAAGGCCCTTACACCGTAGTGCTCACTACTCCCTTGGCAGTCAAGGGTCTTGGAATAGATTCCTGGGTACATTTGTCCCGAGTCAAGGCAGCAGTGAACTCTGACCATGGCTCCCAGTGGTCTGACTCAGTCTAGTGGTCCTATGTCTCTCCGCCTCACTCGCCTCACCAAGCCAGCCAGCTAAACCTAACATAATTTCCCCTTTTGCTAGCGATTTTACTTGACTGAAAACTATACCAATTACGCCCGCACTAAGCATTATGATTATTTGCTGGCCACCGCTGACTGCCCACCCACAGGGTGCAGAACACCCATATACTTAAATTTCACTGACTTTAAGCGGCATCAAGGAAAAGCTGATCCCATTATTTGCTACCTGTATGACCAGAAGGCAACTACCCAATGTGCAAAAAGGTGAATACAGAAAAATGTAGGGTGTCCTTGGTCTTCCTGCCAGATACTTTACCTTTCCCTTTGTCCCCAGGGATGATTCTACTACCATAAATCTAAATACACTCTCACAATCCCAGACCCCTGGGATAGCCGCTGGACACCTCTGGTTCCAGGAGCGTGGTACGCCACTCGCCGAGAGAAATTTCCAGACGCCAAACTCTATGTATGGAGGTCGCTACTCCAGGTCCAATCCACCATCCACTGTAATATTCAGATCCAAGACCTTCAACTCACTAAGCAAATTTCTAAACCTTCTGAGTCTCCCTTCTCCCAGCTTACCCTGCTACAGCAGGGACTGGCCATCGCCACTTTGCTGGACTAGCCAACCTCTCCACCTGCTGCATGTGTGCAGCCCTAGAACGCCCTCCTCTGGTAGCAGTACCAGGTCCTGCCCTGTCATTTTCATCCAACGTAAAGACCACAAAACCCATAACCATCCCCAATATTCCTCTGTACATCCAACCAGAAAACACTCAAGTGCCCTTTTGCTACTCCAATCCATCGACACAGACATGTAATGTCACCCAAATCCCCTCCAAACCACTAACAGCGCCAGAAAAAAATTTTCTTTTGGTGCAACTATACACTAAGCATTTAAACATCAGTTCTACCTTACCCTTTTGTGCCTGCCCATCACTCTGGTTCCGCAGCTCACTACATACACTCCGGCTGAGGTCCAGGACAAATACATCCAGGTATACAGTCGCCAAACTAAAAGAGCAGTTTTTCTTCCGATAGCAGTGAGAATCTCCTTAGCCTCAGCAGCAGGTGCAGTAGGACTCAGCGGCGGGACCCTTAGAACCTCTATCACCACAGCAGACAAGTTATCCACACGCTTCCAGCTGGCAGTTGATGCCTCTGCCAAATCTCTAGCCTCCCTGCAGAAACAAACAACCTCTGTTGCCCAAGTTGCCTTGCAGAGCCGCTGCACTTTAGACCTCATCACTGCTGAAAAAGGAGGAACCTGCTAATTCCTCCAGGAGGAATGCCGTTATTACATCAATAAGCTGGGAATTGTGGAAACTAGAGTCCAGACCCTCAACAAGCTAAACCGTGAGCTGCAAAACAACAGATTCAGAACAGACGGATCCTCTTCCTGGTGGAACTCTTCTCTGTACTCCTTCCTAGCCCCCATACTAGAACCCATAATTTTAGTAGTAATTTTGCTCTTAATTGCTCCTTGTCTCATTCAGCTCCTGCAAAGTTGACTCCGCGAAATCACCCGTATAGCAGTCCACCAGCAACAACAACCTCTCCACCCTGTGCCAGGCCGCAACTCCCAGTACTCTGCCTGGAAAAGCCCCTCCCCTTGCTCTTCGCCCACTACCCACAGGAAGCAGTTACAGAAATGGACTAATGTTGTCCCTTTTCCCTATAGGGTCAGTCTAAAACGTCCTGTCTTGGCACAACAGACTCCATTTTAGTTCTCAAGACTGACCCCTAACTGACCTCCCCTCCTCTGCTCAACCCCAAATTCCTGGAACCAGCTCCTCCCAAAGCCAGAAGGTTTTCTGAAGATATGGTCACTCCACGCGTCCCTGACATATGTAGGTAAGATTAACGACCTTCTCCCTTTGGAAGCACCTGTGTGCGCAGATCCACCCCCCCCCCCAAGCTATGATTCTCCCCAGCTGTGCCTGCCAGCAGTGGGCATAAAAACGCCGCCAGGATTTTTTCCCTGGCGTGGCTTCAATAGCTCAATACCCTGAGTTGCTGAACCCGCCACAAGTTCGCAATAAAGCCTGCTTCTAAAACTTAATTAATTGGGTCTTTGATTCTGTTTTCGAGTCCAAATAAACTTTTACACTGAGCCTCGAGAAGGCTTTGGGAGTCAAAATCCTCCCAGCCTCCAGGCAGCAGCGTCCCAGCCCCCTCCCAAATGCAGCCCGGGAAGGCAGGCACAGAGAGGCACATCAAGTCCCGCACACCAGCAAGAAACGGCGCAAAGACCAACACCAGCAAGAAACGGCGCAAAGACAGACACCAGCAAGAAACGGCGCAAAGACCGACACCAGCAAGAAACGGCACAAAGTCCGACACCAGCAAGAAACGGCGCAAAGACCGACACCAGCAAGAAACGGCGCAAAGACCGACACCAGCAAGAAACGGCGCAAAGACCGACACCAGCAAGAAACGGCGCAAAGACCGACACCAGCAAGAAACGGCGCAAAGACCGACACCAGCAGGAAACGGCGCAAAGACTGACACCAGCAAGAAATGGCGCAAAGACCGACACAAAAGGCTGGGGCTGCGGCAATACGCTACAAGCGTCCCCAGGGGCCTCCACCGTATTGGGTGGGGCGCCACTTGGATTGGCTCACCTAGGCCAGGTGAACTCAACCCAACAATTCTCCCAAGGGTGGTGAGGTGAAAGGAGCCCAGAGGGGCCCACAACCCGTGAGACCAGCATGGGAAGGCCCACTCCTGGGCCCGGCTTACCTCATAGCTTCCAGTCACACAGCACCGCTTCTGTTCGAACATCACCGCTTCTGTTGGACCTCACCTGGGGCAGGTGTGCCTCGGTCCTCGGCTCCACGCCAGAAACAGCTCACGCCGAGGCCTGGTTTGGGATCCTCTTGAGTTTTATGAGCGGTTAGGGAGGCGTGGTCGATGACGTAGTTCGACCTCATTGGCTGTATTGTTGAATTGAATTCACCTGGCCTAGGTGAGCCAATGTAGGTACAGCGCCCACCCAGGCATAGCTCCCCCTGCTGGCTGGAAACCTGAACTTCTGAGCATGCAGTGAGCCTCTACTTCATGAGCCGGTAGCTCAGACCTCTGAGCTTGTGTAATGGGCCTGCCAGTCCCTATGCTAGCTCCCTAACAGGTTTTCCAGCCAAAGGTCTGCCTTCTGGGGCTGTTCTACAGAAAGCACTTGGTTCCTGACCCCTACGCATTCAGGGTGGTGGATGCCCTTGCTTCCATGCTTGCTTCTATGTAATTCTGGAATGGTCCTTGTTTCACACGGTCGGCGAGGTCAGGAATTCTGGGCTGGTTGGCTACCAGGCACAAAATAAATAGCCAACGGATTGAAATCTCAACCCCTATATTGGTTTATTATGGACCACACAGACTTGTCTTCTGGAACTTCCCTCCTCAATTTCTGAACCCTTGAACTCCTTGCCACCTCTACGTGGAAAACAAGGATTCCAAACTCCGATCACCACATCTGCCTGCCCCCCCCAGTCCCTCTGTGGTCCCCCTTGTCTTCCAGAGGTGCATTGTCAACCAGCAAAGTCGGGCCTCTCCATTTCTCAGAAGCTGCAGATTGTTACGTGACATCACCCTGTGTTTAAATGTTAGTGATTATGCTATCTAAAAAACAAATCTGAGCCAACTGGGGACAAACAAAACTCATTTCAAACACCAGCTCTGTCTCCCATAAGGTCCCGTGTACAACTGCTACAACACAACAGTGGGTCCTGCTGGGTCTCTACTATCATCTGGGAGGAAGGCTATTTATTACCGGGAATCCTACCTTGGTCCCTTGGTGTTAATTGCAGACTCACTGGGTGACGGATTGTATCTGACACGCACCATGTTTCCCGCAGCAAACACAACACTTTGTCAAACTCCGTTTGGTATTGCTCCATCCCTCCATCATTCTCCCTAATGACAAAAATAATTAACACATTCATATAAAAGCACAGGATGAGGAGAGCTTTAATTTATTCATCTAGTTCAGGGTCCTCCCTGTTATCAATATATGACAAGTTAATGTCATATATTAATTAAAAAGCAACAGTGAAGCAATTTAGGAAACTGAGGGATTGTCATGGGTCCTGGTTGTGACAGCATGTTTTGGGCATCATGGAAGATTACAGATTTGCCTTCTGTGGTATCTCATATCCATCATCCAAAAACTACCTGCTCTTAAGGGTAGAGAGAGTGAGCTTGTCTTTGAAAAAGGTGCCTGGGTCTCTTTTCCGGTTGCCGCAGCGCTAGGAACCATGAGTACCAAAGTCTCTCGCGACACCCTCTACGAGGCGGTGCGGGAAGTCCTGCACAGGAAGCAGCGCAAGCGCCGGAAGTTTTTGGAGACGGTGGAGCTGCAGATCAGCCTGAAGAACTACGACCCTCAGAAGGACAAATGCTTCTCTGGCACCGTCAGGCTTAAGTCCACCCCGTGCCCCAAGTTCTCAGTGTGTGTCCTTGGGGACCAGCAGCACTGTGACAAGCGAAGGCCGTGGAGATCCCTCACATGGACATCGAGGCGCTCAAGAAGCTCAACAAGAATAAGAAGTTGGTCAGAAAGCTGGTCAAGAAGTATGATGCCTTTTTGGCCTCAGAGACCCTGATCAAGCAGATTCCTCGAATTCTGGGCCCGGGCCTGAACAAGGCCGGGGAATTCCCTTCCCTGCTGACCCACAATGAGAACATGGTGGCCAAGGTCGACGAGGTGAAGTCCACCGTCAAGTTCCAGATGAAGAAGGTGCTGTGTCTGGCAGTGGCAGTTGGCCATGTGAAGATGACAGATGATGAACTCGTGTACAACATCCACCTGGCTGTCAACTTTTTGGTTTCGCTGCTGAAGAAGAATTGGCAGAATATCCGTGCTTTGTACATTAAGAGCACCGTGGGGAAACCCCAGCGCCTGTACTAAGCTACGGTTCAATAAACTTTATTGTTCCTGTTTAAAAAAAAAAAAAGAAAGAAAAAAGTGCCTGGGTTTGGTAGCTGCTCACAGGATAGCAGGTGTAACGTATTATGAGAATTTAACAAGGCTCTGAGAAGACGGTTATTGGAAGTTCTGGCTGGAGGGCAAGGCCATGACTCCTGAAAGATTCTGGATCCAAAAGTCAAGTCAGAACTGGATGCCACAGACTTTCTCAATCCAGCCCTCTTTGCCCCTCCCCTAAGGCCAATACATTTCTTTTTTTTTTCTTTCATTATTTATGTATTTATTTTAATCGTTTTATTGGGGCTCATAAGGCTCTTATCACAATCTGTACATACATCAATTGAGCAAAGCACCCTTATACATTCGTTGCACTCATCACTCTCATAATTCACCTTCCACTTGGGTTCCTGGAATCAGCTCGGTTTCCCTTTTTTTTTCCCCATCCCCCTCCCTCCCCGATCCCACCCCTGGTCCCTTGATAATTTATAAATAATTATTACATCTTATCTTACACTCCCCGGCGTCTCCCCTCACCCGCCTCCCCCTTGCCAATCTCCCAGAGAGGAGGTTACACATAGATCTCTGAGATCGGTTCTCCCTTTCTACATGCCCTTCCCTCCTGGTGTCGCCACTCCCACAGCTGGTGTTGAGGGGTTCGTCTGTCCTAGATTCCCTGTGCCTCCAGATCCCCACTGCACCGCTGTACATCCTCTGGTATAACCAGGTCCACAAGGCAAGGTAGGATTAGGGTCATGATGATTGGGAGGGGAGGAAGCGTTCAGGAACTAGAGGAAGGTTTTGAGTTTCATTGTTGCTACACTGAACCCTGAGTGGCCCATCTCCTCCTCACTACCCCTCTGGAAGGGGTGTCCAGCTGTCTACAGGTGGGCGTTGGGTCCCCATCATGCACTCCCCCTCTTTCACGGTGATGTGATTCTCACCACCACCCCACCTTTGATGTTGGAGACCTGGTCTCCTCTGTCCTTCATGATCACCTATGTTGGTGTGCTGCTTCCGTGTGGGCTCGGTTGCTTCTGGGCTAGATGGCCGCTTGTTTGCATTCAAGCCTTTAAGTCCCCAGACGCTATATCTCTCAGTAGCCGGGCACCATCCGCCTTCTTCACCACACTTGCTTATGCACACTTTCGTCTTCAGCCATTATGTGAGAGAGGTGATCACACAATGATTGATTTTGTTCCTTTGTATCTGCTACATGGTCCATTCAACACCTTGTATTCGCTTAGGCCGTGTGCTTCTTCTCTGTGGGCTTTGTTGCTTCTGAGCTAGATGGCCGCTTATTTGCCTTCAAGCCTTTAAGACCCCAGACGCTATATCTTTTTTTGATAAGCCGGGCACCATCAGCTTTCTTCACCACATTTGCTTACACACACGGCTGTCTTCAGTGATCATGTCGGGAAGATGGGTATCCTGCAATGGCTGCTTAGCAGGGTGAGGTGCTATTGTATTGGGGGATTATGCATGAGGAGACCCAATGTCCATCTGCTACCCTACTACTGAACCTATAAATATATGCATATAAATCTATTGCCCCCATAATCATAAATATGTTTACATATGTACATGTCTGTATTTAGGCTTCTCTGTATGCACTTTGCCTCCTACTCCTTTCCTCTATTTCCTTTCGCTTTCCTCCCGACCCATTACCATGTTTAGCCTTCATTCTGGATTCAGTAGTTCCTCTCAGTTACCTTGCTCTTGGTCACTCCCTTCCAGTCCTCCCCTCCCCTCCCTCCTCTGGTTTTGAACCATTCGCTGTTCCCTTGTCCCTGTGTTGGGCGACACCTCCTCCCTTCCCCTACCTCCCACGCTCTCATGTCCCTCCAGGACCGTTGGTCCTGTTGTTTTCTTCTCTCATTATTTGTCCAGCCTATCTTGTCTAGGTGGACCTGCTGACATAGTAATACGTGCATACAAATGGATATGACTTTGACTGCGCCCAAGTGGCCCATAAGAACATGGCTTTGACAGAAGCAACATCGACACGCTGATAAGCAGAAAAGCCACTAGCATACAAAATTTACTGGGTAAAAAAACAAAACAAATTTAAAAAGACTAAACAAAAAGATAGCAAATATTAAAAGAAAAAATTGCTAGTAGTTCAAGGTCCTTTCATTGGCCTTTAGGAGTGTTTTCTAGGTGTAGCTTGTGAGGCGCCACGTCCTGGCCCAGAAGACCATCCTTTCTACTCCCTCGGGCTCCCTTTGCTCTGCTTCCTCCGCTGCTCCACTGCATGTCCCCAGTGTTTGCCTCAGTGTGGCGGGGTCAGCTCAGTTGCCCATCCCCCATTGTGTCTCAGGTGCTGTCCCGTGTAGGGCCATGTGTTGGTGCAGGATGTCATATCTCGTAGTGTGGTCAGCTGAATGGTCCTCTCTGTATGATGGGCTCTTCTAGCTGGTCTATCGACTTTGGGCTTGGTGGACCCAGGTGTACTCCACTATGTCCTTTCTCCTTCTTTTGTTTCAGCTTCCTTCTGGATGTGGTGTGGTGGGTCAGTTCCTTTCCCACTCCAGACAATCTATTTTTGTTTTCTGTGGTATTCCCTTCGAGTGTGGGGGTCGGCCTAATTCTGGTTTGGGCCGGCTTGTCGTCCAGCCTCTTTGTGTAGACCTCTGTACTTTGCGTTGTCCTCCTTGTTTGGTGTGTCGTGTTGGGGTCCGTATGCATGTTCCAAATCTGTGGGGACATAACCGATACTCTCCCCCGGGTGGGTTAGTACCCTGCCCCCCCCCATACCATCCATTCGGATTCTCCCCCTCCCGGTTCTCCCTCTCCCTACCCCACTACCCCTTCTTTATGCTGGGCTCTTATGTACCTCCCTAGGTGTGGCCTGTCCTCCCTCCAACTATCTATGCTTCCTCCCGTTTATTGTGGGATGGATGTTTATTCTTCTATTTCTGTCATGCTGATTGTACTTATCTCAGGGGACTCATGTTGTACCTGTCCCTTTGGGTCTGGCTTACCTCGCTTAACATAATTCCTTCCAGCTCTTCCCATGAAATAACGTGTTTCATGTGCTCATCGGTGCTTTTCAGTGCTGCATAATACTCCATTGTGTGTATGTGCCAAAGTTTGCTAATCCACTCGTCTGTCGATGGAAACTTAGGCTGTTTCAAAGTCTTTGCCATTGTGAATTGTGCCGCAATAAACATTGGAGCGCATATGACTGGTCGTGTTTTATTTGCTGCTTCAACCGGGTATATGCCCAGTAGAGGGATGGCTGGGTCATGAGGTAGATCAATTTCCATTTTCTTTAGGTATCGCCAGATTGCTTTCCACAGTGGCTGTACAAATGTACACGACCACCAGCAGTGGAGGAGGGTTCCTACTTCACCACAGCCCCTCCAACACTTGTTGCTCTCTGATTTACTGATCTGGGCTAGCCTCAGGGGTGTTAGGTGGTATCTCATGGTTGTTTTGATTTGCATTTCTCTTATGGCAAGGGACTTCGAGCACTTTCTCATATGTTTATTGGCCATATTGATCTCCTCTCTAGTGAAAGTTCTTCTCATTTCTTTTGCCCACTTCCTTAGGGGGTTAACTGTTTTCCTCTTTTTGCAGGTCACGATGGTGTTGTAGATTTTAGTAATGAGCCCTTTGTCTGATGTGTCATTACTAAAAATCTTCTCCCAGTCTGTGGGTTGCCTTGTCACCCTCTTGGCAAAGTCTTTCGAGGTGCACATGCATTTTATTCTTATTAGATCCCATTTGTCGATTTCCAATTCACCTGTGTGTGTCCCCTTCCCTGTTGCAGTGAGCCTATGTGCTCCCTGGGCCAGTACGCTGAGATTAGTCCCGATTCCCTCCTTAATGGTCCTGATGGTTTGGGGTTTGACTTCTAGATCTGTGATCCACCTTGAGTGTATTCTTGTGCATGGGGTGAGGTAGACGTCTTATTTCAACTTTCTACATGTGGATATCCATTGTTTCCAGCACCACTTATTAAAGAGGGCATCTGCTTCCCACTTGACATTTTTGGGACCCTTGTCGAAGATCAGTTGTCTATATGCTGATGATTTTACTCCTGGGCTTTCTATTCTTTTCCACTGGTCTGAGTGTCTATCATTGTGCCAGTACCATGCTGTTTTGACCACTGTAGCTGTGTAGTAGGCATTGAAATCAGGTAGGGCGAGTCCTCCAATTGTGTCCTTCTTCTTGAGGAGTTCTCTGCTAATTCTGGGTTTCTTCCCTCTCCATATGAAGTTGGTGGTCAGTTTTTCCAATTCTTTGAAGAAGGTTGAGGGTAATTGGATTGGTATAGCAGGCCAATACATTTCTAAGGGTTATGGATTCTACTTCAGAATCGTTCTCAATCTCAATCCCAGGGCCCTCTTCACCATTGCTGGCTAGACCTGTTCACCTCTTGCCATATGTGTGTGTGTGTGTGTGTGTGTGTGTGTATACACACACACACACACACACACACACACATATGGGTTTATTGTAAGTCTGGGTCTGTAGGTTTCTCGGGTGGGAAATGTCTCGGTCCTTGGCTACACACTAGAAAGAAATTCACACCAAAGCCTGGTTGGTGATCCGAGTGGGTTTATATACAGGAGAGAAGAAGGTTCCGGCGTTACAGTTAACTGAACACGGGCACCCTTATGACACTGCACACCCAGCCCTGCTGAGCGGAAGGCAGAGAAGCAGCTGAAGGGAAGGTTCCAGCCTTTTAAGGGCTTTCAGCTGTGAGGCGTCAATTAAGCTCTCCTGGCTTGGCCTTGAATTGGTGCATGCCCTTTAGCCTGCATTGGCTTCCAACCTCCTGTAGGGGGCCCCCTAAGCATGGAGAGGAACAACCCCTTGTCTTGCTACCTAACAGGTCTACATTCCTGTATGGTTACATTGAGATGGAAGTAGCCCCTTTAGACAGCCTGTGAGGTTCACCAGGAGCCACAGGCCCCAGCGTTCCCTGTTACCACCTTAAACCTTAAACTACTGTTGGAGTTTATATTATTTGTGCGGGTCTGTGGACATGGAATGTTTCCATGCCAGACCCTGAAGTTGCACAAATAAGCATCCAGAACAGAACTCATACAGGCTCTAATAAGATGCTCAGATGCTTCTTGCTAGGATGAGAATTCATCGAAGTTTGTGAGCAGTTCAGATCTTGTAAGGGAGAACAGGTCAGTAGTGTATCCAGAGAAGAGAGCAAAGGTCAGGGGAAAGGGAGGAGGCCCACAGACATCTGTGCTCTGTGTTTGGCCACAAGACAAGAAACCAGGTCTCCCTGAAAAAGAAAGCAGAACAGCAAGTCCCTCGGAACTAGGACATCTTTAAACCTGACCTATACAACACTCGGCTCAGGGAGGCGCCTTGGAAAACCGTAAAAGCCCGAAAAGAGGGACAAGGAGGAAGCCCAAGTCTTTGGTTTTCCCTGCTGTGCTTTCAGTGTTGAAATGTCTGTGCACGGAGCCTTTGAAATTTCAGAATCAGAGAGTGGATTCATAAGCCAAGCTCCTGCTTTATTCTTCAATGCATTTTAGCCCAACTCCTCCTTGGTGACACATGTAACAGAAATTCTGGACTTAGGAGCCACTTGGTCCTTGGACACTAGGAGATTACAGTGGAATCTGAAACAGGGCTCTAACCACCAACTGGACTGGCCTAGGAAGCCCAAGTATTCAGTCTCCCAAACACCAACCTCCCGTTGCTCTTCATCTGCCTCCACCTTGTTCAGCTTTAGTTGTCCGTGGAAGCGTTTGGCACCCATCTGATGCTTCAGAACCCAGAAAGGAGGAAAGGTAAAACTGGGATTCAAATGAAACAAGATGTGCCCGGGGCTCCTCGTGGCATTTGTCACCTTCAGTTCCCTCTTCGGACGCAGATGTGGCAAGGTTCACAAACAAGCTTTACCAGAAAGAACAGCCTGCTTCCAAGTGAGAAAAAGCCCTTTACACATGAGTTCCTGAGGTCAGCCCAGCCCTGTGCGCCACCCACCCCTCCCAGAGTCCCCTGCTCTCCGGCGAAGCATTAAAGCAAGTGGAAGCAGAGATTTGCTCAGAATAAAAAATCATTTTTCACAATAGCATGCCACATTCTGGATGGCAATCACGGCTGCACAAACCGTATCCATCCCCAGTCATAATGTTGCCGCCTCAGTGACCACACACACACATTGTGTGGCGAGACTCAGAGTCTATTCCATTTGTGATCAATTGTTTCCTCCCTCTCCACACTTTGCACTTAGGAGACATGCTCTCTGGAGGCGGTTGAGGCTTGTCTTGTGGCCAATAATCATCTCCTACGCCTTCCTTTCCAGTCACTAATTTGATGTCTTCACTCAAAGAAATGCCCATAAGTTGAGGTTTCAGAGGAGAGCTCCTTGAGCTCCCCAGACAACAAGGGGGCCGAGTGTCACCGTCATTATCCTGAGCTGGGAGGGAACACTAGTGTTCCGGAGGCTGGGAATCCGTCACTGCCTGCCCATCGCACAGACAGAGCAGATGCTGGTTATAATTGCTTCTAGACGTCCTGCCATGCTCAGTTGAACGTCAAAGCCATAAACGCTGCCCGACTACAATAAAACTGGAGTACGCAGACATTTCTGCATCATTGCCGGGTGAAAATACACTGAGTGGAGTTGGATGAGATGGCAGCAAGCGCTTAAGGAGGGGGTGGTGTGGGAATACCAACAAGATGACTGCCAGTCTCCGTTTCCTCCTCTCGTCTGCTTTGTGTTTTCTTTCAGGACCAGAAGAAATGATGCATATGTAAGGATAAAAAATTTTCCATTTCCAGAGGAGTTTTCCACCCCCCAATCTACCCGCAGCCTCCTTTGAGCAAGCCAGTAAAAGCTTTTTTTTTTTTTTTTTTTTTAAACCTGCCTTCTCACTATGGCAATTTCCAGAGCTGCTATGTGACTGTGTTTTAAAGTCCCCCTTAGGATCCAGAGTGCAATCCATATCACAAAGGCATCCTCCCAGTCCCAAATAGCAATGCGACCTCAATTCAGAAGGTTGTTCTTGTTTCCATAGACCCAGAATGGAGTTTAAGCTGTTGATCTTGACTGTGGTTGTCGCGTCAGCCTCTCATGGGCACCTCATGGGCAGTGGAGCAAACTGTGCCTATCTGTGCTACCACCAGGACTGGGAGAGGAAGCCAACAGTGGTGGGCCATAGGTCAATGTGTGGATGGGGATGATCAGGTCTTTCTTCATTATTCTGTTTCAGTCTGGAAACACCACTGAAGCCTGCTCAGTGTCATAGCAACACACAAACCTTCACTGACAGTCTGGGGCACATTGGCTGCAAATCAAACCCGGGTCTTCCCGGTGAAAGTCGATGAGAGGTCTACCACTGAAGCACCGTGGCCCTCACCTCAAACCAGGGCAGTCATTTCCGGAGTTCAAACCAGACCACAATGCAGGATGACTGAGATTGCCACCAGAATCTGATACTGATGCAGAAAAAAACCTAACTACCATTTTATTGACTCCCAATAGGACAAAGATCTGCCCCTTTGGGGTTTTGAGACTTTAAATCCTTACAGCAGGGGTCGCAACCTGTGGGTCGCGACCCCTTTGGGGATCAAATAACCCTTTAACAGGGGTCATCCAATTCATAACGATAGCAAAATTACAGTTATAAAGTAGCAATGAAAATAATTTTATGGTTGCAGGTGACCACAACATGAACTGTATTAAAGGGTGGCGGCATTCAGAAGGTTGAGAACCATTGCCTTACAGAAATAGACAACCTCATATTTCTCCCACGGAGGGGCTAGTCAGTTCAAACCCCTGACCTTGCGATTAGCAGGTTAATGCATAGTCCACTACACCACCAGGGCTCCTAATGATATAATAAGAGATACTATTGTTAGATCACTCGTGGGAGAAATATACCTCAGTCCTTGGCTTCGCGTGAGAAAGAATTCACTCCGCAGCCTGGATTGTGATCCAAGTGAGTTTTTTGAGAGAAGAAGTTTCAGGTTTACACAGGCACCTCAGGGCCCCTCACCCCTGCACAGCTTGCCTAGAAGCTGCTGGAGAGAAAGTCACTACGTGGGCTCCAGGATCCTGCCTTTTCTTTCTTTTCTTAAATCGTTTTATTAGGGGCTCATACAATTCTTATCACAATCCATACATACATCAATTGTGTAAAGCACATTGTACACTCACTGCCCTCATTATTCTCAAAACATTTGCCTCCACTTAAGCCCCTGGCATCAATCGAGTCATCATTTTTACCCCTTCCTCCCCACTCCCCCATCCCTCAAGAAACCTTGATAATTTGTGAGTGGTGATAGTGGGAGGGTAGAGGGAGGGTGGATTGGAAAGAGGAAACCGATTACAAGTATCTACATGTGACCTCCTCCCTGGGGAACGGACAACAGAAAAGTGGGGGAAGGGAGACATCGGAGAGGTCAAGATCCTGCCTTTTCAATTCCTCCACAGGGAGGCATGGTTGATGGTCCTGGTCAACCCCATTGGCTGGATTGAATTCACCTGGCTCAGATGGGCCAATCCAGGTGTAACACCCACCTAGGTGTACCACCCCTTCCTGGCCGGAAGTTTGAACCTGAGCATATGTAATGGATGACCCACTCCCTATGCTAAGCTACCTAACAGTATTTGCAAGATGCCGAGCAATGTTCTAAGCTTTTTGTATATAATAATTCAATTATTTCACTTAAGAAGCCTATGTGTGGACTCTATTCTTGCCTCATTTTACAGATGAAAAATCAGTGGCACAGGATGATAAAGTCATGAGCCTATGACCACACAGTGAGGAAGTGGAAAGGAGAGATTTGAACCCAGGCTGCAGAGTCCATGCCTTGGGTGCCTACAGCGCCACATAGGACACAGGAAAGCATGGAGCAGACTCGGCGTAAGACCTAGCATGTATGTGCTAGGACTGCATGAGAGTAGCTGCTACTCAGATCCAGAAGAGAATACAAGGCTATTGCAAAAATTATTTTTTCCAAGAGAGGGTGGAATTCTGCATCTTGTGCGAAATCCCCCAACCTGCACATGGCACAGCTACTTCAGAAGGTTCCCAACAATGTGTGCTGTGTGGCAAACCTAACTGAGCTCAGGGGGAGCTGGTCTGTGGGTTATGTTACCCAGAAGGTGAGCAGTTTGAACTCACCAGCCACCACTCCAAGGGAGAAAGAGAAGGCTTTCTGCTCCCATGGACTTACAGTCTTTGAAGTGGCAGGGAGCATTTCCATGCAGCCTATGATTAGGATCTAGGAGGGTGAGGGTGGATGGAGTTGGTTGAGACCTGGCTTCAGGGCATTTCCCAGAAGGGCTTCCTGCAGTGACTCTGCCTTCAGGAATGTCTGGTGACCCTGAGGGCAGCAAAGTCCTAAGCACACTCAGGCAGTGGTTCTCAACCTTCCTAATACAGGTCCTCCCAAGTATGAAGCTCTCAAGAGATTCTGCAAGGTTTTATGTGTGTGAGTGTGTGCGTGTGTAATAAGGTCACAAAGTCAGAAGCCCTCTAGAAATTCTGCAAGGGCGTGTGTGTGTGGGGGTGTTTGTAAAAAGGACACAAAGTCAGAAGCCGACTATTGATTCTGCAAAAGTGTGTGTGTGTGTGTGTGTGTGTAAAAAGGACATGAAATCAGAAGCCCTCTAGGGTTCTGTAAGGGTGTGTGTGTGTGTGTGTGTGTGTGTGTAAAAAGGACATGAAGTCAGAAGCCCTCTATTGATTCTGCAATGGTGTGTTTGTGTGTGTGTGTGTGTGTGTGTGTGTGTGTGTGTGTGTAAAAAGGACATGAAGTCAGAATCCTTGTAGAGTTCTGGAAGGGTGTATGTGTGTGTGTGTGTATAAAGGACACGAAGTCAGAAGCACTCTAGAGATCCTGCAAGAGTATGTCTTTGTGTGTGTGTGTGTGTGTGTGTGTGCAAAAAGGACATGTTGTTAGAAGTCCTCCACAGATTCTGCACAGGTGTGTGTGTGTGTGTCTGTGTGCGTGTGTGTAAAAAGGACACCAAGTCAGAAGCCGACTATTGATTCTGCAAAACTGTATGTGTGTGTGTGTGTGTGTGTGTAAAAAGAACACGAAGTCAGAAGCATTCCAGAGACTCTGCAAGGGTGCGTGCATGTCTGTGTGTGTGTGTGTGTGTGTGTGTGTGTGCGTAAAAAGAACACGAAGTCCGAAGCCCTCTAGAATTTCTGCAAGGGTGTGTGTATCTGTGTGTGTGTGTGTGTGTTTAAAAAGGACACAAATTAAGAAGCCATCCAGGAATTCTGCAAGGATGTGTGTGTGTGTGTGTGTGTGTGTGTGTGTAAAAAGGACAGGAAGTCAGAAGCCCTCTAGGAATTTTCCAAAGGTATGAGTATCAGTGTGAGGGAGGGTGTGTGTGTGAGTGTGTGTGTGTAAAAAGGACACGAAGTCAGAAGCCCTCCAGAGATTATGCAAGTGTGTGTGTGTGTGTGTTTAACAAGGACATGACGTCAGAAGGCCTCAAGAGATTCTGCAAGGGTGTGTGTGTGAGTGTGTGTAAAAAGGACACATGAAGTCAGAAACACTCCATAGTTTCTGCAAAGGTGTGTGTGTGTGTGTGTGTGTGTGTGTAAAAAGATCCTGAAGTCAGAAGCCATCTAGA